>NC_057408.1:55119056-55407348 GCF_019320065.1 Cervus canadensis
CTCTGGGGGTGACACGATCCCTGATTGTGAACTACAACTTTTTCTAATAGTTTTAGGTGAATATTTAACAAGGAAGATGCTCACAGTATCTTGTTAACTTTTTTTCAAAAGTGCACAGTAGTCACAAAAAGGTAAATAGATACCAATAGACTACGTTAGAGGATGTAATTTCTTTAATGGCCAAGACCTGCTCTAATAATTTTATGCAGAACCAGGAACTCCCACCAGACCTCAGAGCCACCCGTAAATAACATAGTTGCCATGTACTGGAGGCTTCTGTTGTTGTTGTTCAGTAGGATTTTTTGTTTCATCTTCATTTCCCCTCTTCTGATGATCACCCCCCATTTGTATCCCTTCTCATGATTTGGTTTTCATCTGCTTCCTTACTTAGTACAAATAAGCAATCTGTAGGAACATTCCTGGAGTCACTGTGAGCCTTGGTGGATCAAAGTGGGTATTTACCAGCCTCTCTCAGAAGGCCCAAGCTTAGGTCTGCAGACAGGTGTCTCCGCCACAGGTTACCAAATGCTTTCCATTTAAAAATCATAAAGTGTGCAGGCTTCCCCAATGACTCAGCATGTAAAAGAATTTGCCTGCAATGCAGGAGGCATAGGAGATGTGGTTTCCATTCCTGGATTGGGAAGATCCCTTGGAGAAGGAAATGGCAACACACACCAGTATTTTTACCTGAAAAACCCCATGAACAGAAGAGCCTGGTGGACTACAGTCCATGGGCTCAAAAAAAATCAGACTCAGCTGAGTAGGAGCATGATAGATAGTGCAGAAAAGCATGCCTATTTCCAAAGCTGCTTCTTAAAGGTAAATTTATGTGTGATTGGGAAACAAAGTAGTTAGAAAATTCTAAATTCAGGTTTTTAATTTAAATTAAAAAATATGTTATTTCTTTAATTTTAATGTTTATTATTGAAAGTGTTTTCTAAAGGTAAAAAATTATTTAAGTCAAAAATCTTAGGAAAAAAGAAAGAATTGATTTTAAATACATTGGACTCCTTTTAATACTTTAGTCATATTGGTAGGAGGGATATGTAAATGAAGATGATCTTGGTAAGTCATTTCAGGAGGCGGTTTGGATTTGGATACAAATAAAGTATGCTATTTTTCAGCAGTTCAGAAACAGGCCATAACATTAGAAAAAGGGAAAACAATATGTGTGGCCCACCCTTGCTCTTCGAAAATAATGATCCTGACATGCCTGATAAAGAATGAGCTTAAAATTTCAAGATTGAAATTCATTTTTTGTAAATGATTTTAGTCTGTGGGAAACTTATTCTTGATGCTGCAAACTAAATGTTTTTTAGCTTTCCCTGTGTGCCAATTAAAAAGTGTGGGAGCCTTTAAGAGGCTGCAGATCTCCGGGGAAGAGGTCACTCTGGGAAGAAAGACCTTCCTTTCGTTCCTGCCTCCCTAGGGGAGAGGAGGGTGCAGAGCTCTGCAGCCCACAACACCTGGATGAACCTTCTGGGTGAGAGAAGCTAAGGGAGCTCAGTCATAGAGCATAAGGAAAGCAGGAGGGGTTTTGAAAATGCTGGCGGCCTTGGTGGGTAGGGAGGGAGAAAAGGAGAAGGATCGCAGGTGGGGTACAGGGTAGGAAGCCAAGGTCTAAGACGAGCATGAGCAGCACACGGACATTTCGCAGTGGATTTTTAAGGGAGACTTTTTTCATCAGTAATCAAAGAAAGGCAAATTTAATAATGGTGAGTCTTTTTATGCAAAGTAGTAAACATATTTTTAGCACTAACCATGGTGTGGGCTGTCTCATACATTGCAAATAAGAATATATACTATCAGTACCTTTATGTCTTTTTAAATAGAAATATGGTTGATTTACAGTGTCATGCCAATCTGCTATACAGCAGAATGACTCCCTTATACACATATGTATGTTCTTTTTTAATGTTCTTTTGCATTATGGTTTATCCCAAAGGAGTAAAATTTTTTTTTAATTTTTAGTAGCTTAACTGTGTGGGGATATATCCAGGGTGATACTCAAAATAATTAGCAACCCTTTAGCACAGACTCTGGAGGGACCCTGGGTTTAACCAGGTGGGGTGAACACTGCCCAAGTAGTCATGAATGATGGCTACACACCCAACACTTTGTGTTAGGAAGCCAGTGTGTGGGAGCGACCTGCAGCCAGAGGAGGGGGTAGGAGGACAGGAAATGGACAGGAGGGGGTAACAGCAGTGAGATGTCCTGACAGAGGACAAGTGATGGTGCAAAGGTCTGACGGCAAGCTCAGGGAATCCATGCAAGCTTTATGGAAAGAACAGCACTGGAGAGGGGCCTTGAAACGAGCTTGAATTCCAACAGTCAGACTGCGAGCCATACCTGGTGGGATGCAGAGCCCGGGAAAAGCATTCACCTAGGTACAAAGCAGTGTTGCCCAGTGGGCAGCGCCTGAGCTTTGGAACTGGCCAGACCCAAGTTTCCACTCTGTGTCTGGCTCTCACCGGCTAAGTACCCACAAGTGAAATGATGGAAAAAACCCTTCTTCAGAGAACACATATGAGTCATCAATGGAAAAGTTTCTGCCCGTGAAATGCTCCAAAAAACATTACCTTTTGCCACTTTCTGAAAACAATGGGTCTTTCAGCTTCTTGGGAACGAAAAATTAGAAAAAGAAACTTGATGCAAGGACTTTCTGCACAGATCTTTAAAAACCATAGACTTGTGCTGTTCTTGACTAAGGGGAATTTGATTAAGTTAATGAGAAATAGTTTATAGGCTTCTAAGAGAATATAATAGTATTAGAGACAATGACACACAGTTAATACCGCTGTTTTAGAAATTACTGAGGACATTTTGCATGCCAGGCTTCATGAACGCATTGTTGCAGTTATTGCTGGTCTTCAAATGAGTAATGGGGGTTTCCTCTGTGTTATTGGTATTAAACTACATTTTTCTTTGTTCTTGGATAGTAATTCATTTTCACTCCTAATTGTGTTTTTTTAAGTCTTTATTGAATTTGTTACAATAGTGCTTCTGTTGTTTTTGTGTTCTGTTTTTTTGGCAGAGAGGCTTGTGGGATTTTAGCTCCCCAAACAAGGATTGAACCCCCACCCCTGCACTGGAAGGCGAGGTCTTATCTACTGAACTGCTAAGAGAAGTCCCCTAATTATGTTTTTCACAGTCTAGTATTAGTGCTATATATCATCTTTGGGTGCCCAGGAGTGGTGGACCATTCTTTGAAAGGTGTGACCCAGAGACACGTTGGCACTGGGGCGCAGGCTGGCAAGGCATAAACAATGCCTTCTAGCTGTCGTTCAGATTTCTCTATTTCTCCCAGAAAACATCACCATCCTGTTTTCTTCTTTTCTACTCCCTAACCTCCCCCTACCCCACCTCTTGCTACTCTTTCACTCTATCCTTATACTGGTAAGAGAGTGTTTTCCCAAAAAGAGAAGTTATCATAAAATTTAATTCCCAACCCATCCCTGCAGTTCGTCAGTGGACGTCTTCAGTGTGCTCCCGAAATGGATCTGTGCTTCTCAGATCAAATAGAACAATGCTTTGTTTAAACAGGTGTCCCCTATGGACAATGCATGTTCTGAAACTTAATGCTATTTAGCAATTGGAATCATTCTTTCTCCTTGAATTGGAAATAAGAATCAGCAAAGCCCGCCGTGCTCTAGCGGTTGCAGGGTAATTTCACAGAGTCTGTCTATGGGGAGAGTATTTTGGTCGCTGGGAAATATTACATGAGGAGTGCTGCATACCAATTAGTTGTATTAAAATATATATTACTCACAGCTCCGTACTTGGCTTAAAAAGTTTCCTTGACAACATCATTTAACTTCTTACTGTTCTTTTCATGTTCCTAGTATAAATATCTAATATGTTTTTGTTCAAAACATCAATTAGGCCTCAGTGTAATCTTTATTAATACAGATCTGTTATTACAAGAAGACTGCTGAGCTATGATAATTTGCACAGCAGGGACCATAAAATATCTTCTTTCCGTCTGGTTCTATCCCAGAATGCCTGGCTGTTAGAGAACACAGCAGATCTTTCCAGAACATCTTTTACAGGCATAATGAAATCTTTAAAGCTCTTAGAAGCAAAAGCATTCTTTTCTTCAAAAGTAAACAAAAGGGAAAGGCCTGAAATTGCAGACAGATTTGAAAAGACACAAACGGGTTCAGACCTCCACTTTTAACATCTTTCCTTCTTTGTCTTCCTGCAGCCAGAACACCCCACTTCCTGCGGATCCAGAATGTGGAGGTCAACGCCGGCCAGTTTGCCACCTTCCAGTGCAGCGCCATCGGCAGGACCGTGGCTGGAGACAGGCTGTGGCTACAGGTACAGTAACTCACCTTCCTGGTTCAGAGCGAGTCCAGCAGGCAGAGAGCCTGTCCCTGGGGAGGGCCCCAGAGAGCCGGTCAGTGTCAGGACACCAGCAGGGAGGAAGAGGATGCTCTGAGCAGTCTCCCCAGTTCTCCTCTTGCTTCCACAGTGAGTAGCCAGGTAACAAAGAGTTCGAGACAAGTTCAGTGTTATCATTCTTCATAAACCTTGCTGTGAATTTGTGGTTTTGCCCTTGCTTCTGCTTAGCCATCTTGCTTGGAAGATCTGGTTACTGAGTTACTTTTAAAGAGCAAGATGTTGGAGTCCAAAATATAATACCCTCTCCCTGTTCATCCTCTTGATAAAAATCCAAAGAATCGCATGGGCATGTCACACACAAACTTATAGGCATTTTTGTTAATTTTCAGCTCCCTAGCCATAGGCATAAACCTAGAAATTAGTAACACATCTTTTACTTTTGACCATTTTTGTTTGTTTTTGTTCTGTTTTGTTTAGTCGCTAAGTCTTGTCTGACTTTTTGTGACCCCACGGACTGTAGCCCACCAGGCTCCTCTTTCCATGGGATTTCCCAGCAAGAATACTGGAGTGGAGTGGGTTGCCATTTCCTTCTCCAGGGGATCTTCCCAACCCAGCGATTGAACCTGGGTCTTCTGCATTGGCAGGCAAATTCTTTACCACTGAGCCACTTGGGAAGCCCTTTGAGCATTTAAGTAGACATTTTGTTGTTGTTGATGATGATGTTTGGCAGAAACCAACAAAATTCTGTAAAGCAGTTATCCTTCAATTTAAAAGTAAAGAAATCTTTTTAAAAGAAAAAAATAAGTAGACATTTTTCAGTGTCATAATCACTTTTGTGTCTTGTTTTATTGTCTTGAAAACTCTACCATCTGCATTTTGTACAGCCAGTAGTTTGATGGACAGATCAAGGGTCTCAGGAATTCTGACCAAATGGGATTAAGTGACCTGTCCCCTCTAAACAGTTTGCCATCCACTTATTTAGACTCTAGGTTTGGTTTCCCCCATAGAGTTCTCCAATTTCATTCATGTTGCTTCTTGCTGTGCATCAGTCCATAGGCTGCTCGTTCCCCATCTTGACTTGTATCGATTTCACCTCTCTTTCCTTAGGGATCCTATAGTGGGTTTTGGTTCGGTTTGCTTGTTTATTGTAGTTTGCTATGGACCTGCTTTATATTCTGACCCTTCTGTGCATCTGTTCCGCTCCACTTGGGCTTCTGTTCCACGCCTGCAGACTTCTCCTCGGTATACATCACTCTCTGCCTATCCTGTGTCTCTTTCTGCATCATAGCAACAATTGTCATGTGCCACATTTGCCTGATGCCCTATAAAATGTAAAGGTTTCCCAGGTGATGACAGTGGTAAAGAACCACCTGCCAGTGCAGGAGACACAGGTTTGATCCCTGGGTTAGGAAGATCCCTTGGAGAAGGAAATGACAATCCACTCTAGTATTCTTGCCTGGAGAATGCCATGAACAAAGAAGCCTGGCTGGCTGAAGTCCATGGGGTCACAAAAAGTCAGACATGACTGAGCATGCACACATGCTATAATTTTTAAATCCTATATTCTTTGAATCATCACAACTGAAGTCAACAGTCATTTTTTTTTCCTCCTCTATTTCTGGGGGAAATGAAAAACAGCCAACTGTGCTATCCCAGGATTTGTCAGCAGGACATTGACAAATGGGAACACGTTCTGTAAGAGACACCTTAAATGCTTTGGGGGTCCTCTAACATCTGTGGCTGCATGTTGCCCTGCAGCTTTCAAGAAGGGTTGTGTCAAGAAGGGGTTGATGACAAAGACAGAATTGGGATGACTTTGAAATTCTTAGTGACAATGAGATTGTCCTGGACTCAGCCTGTTATTTAGCTTGTGAGTCTTTGTGTTGTTCGAATAGTTTTAGTGTTCAATAATTTACTTCCTCTGTTTGGATAGGCATTTTGTGGGGAGATGTTTATTTTATTAATAGTGGATGAAATAAGACAAGTGTCTTTTGCTTGCAAGGATGGCTTCTATTAACCTGAATTTGTATGAGATAGTTCCAGCAGCTTAAGGGTGTGTGGTAGGGGGTGGTGTCACAGAGCGCTCCTGCTCTCTTGCCTGGGCCCTGAGTCTTTGCTTCAGGCCATTCTTGACAAGTTGTGGGGAGAAGCAGACCTGGAAAACTAGATGAAATCCCTATGGTCTTGGAGGTGTGAATATGGGCTTTTCTTCCTTCTTCCTCTAATGTTATAACACTTAAATGCTTTTCTGCATCTCAATTCACTTGGCTCCTCAAAGTAATTCTAAGATTCAGGCAGAAAATTGAATGAAAGATGTTTTAAGTTTTTCTGTCACTTGAATCTTCCTAGTAGTAAGTCAAGATTTGGAAATGAATAGGACATCCTTTATTTGGGGAACATCCTTTATTTGAGAGTTCCTTGGACAGCAAGGAGATCAAACCAGTCAATCCTAAAGGAAATCAGCTCTGATTATTTATTGGAAGGACTGATGCTGAAGGTGAAGCTCCAATACTTTGGCCACCTGATGTGAAGAACTGACTCACTGAAAAAGACTGTGATGCTGGGAAAGATTGAGGGCAGGAGGAGAAGAGGACAACAGAGGATGAGATGATTGGATGGTGTCACCAGCTCAATGAACATGAGTTTGAACAGACTCTGGGAGATAGTGAAGAGCAGGGGAGTCTGGCATGCTGCAGTCCATGGAGTCGCAAAAAGTTGGACACGACTTGGCAACTGAACAAAAACAACATCATTGTGAAGTGTGATCATTTATATTTACATTACACAGTAATTTGCATTACATCTTTTGAATTCTACCGTAATGCATTGTTCAGTGTTTCATGGTGCATCCCTTGGCTCTGTACTTTTTTATATATGAGTTTGAGGCGCGGGATTGTTAAGAGTCACAAAGGTAGATTGCATACCTGGAAATAGTCCTGTTTCTTCACTTCTACTCCAGATTAATTCCACTCTGCTGTGCTGGCTTCTCATATCCAGAGCTAGGTGAATAGGCAGTGTGCACTTACCACTCTGTTAGAAGGATTTGGATGTAACTGACATCACATGATTTACATCCAGGAGGCATCTTGAAAAAAAAAAGTCCATCTATACAACTTGTACATCTTGATCCACATCTATGAAAAATGGCCAGTGGTTTGATTGCTTAAAAATAATCTATATATATATATAGATTATATATAAATATAATCAATGGCAGAGTCTTTCTCAAAAGCGTAACACTCATAAATCTGAGGATGACACTAATGAAGAAGTGTTTATGGTTAACAGATGGACCCCATCTGCTTCCGTCTTCTCCATCTCATCCGTGGGCCAGGCAGGTTATTGCCAGTGTGGAGCTGGTCTTTCTAGAATACAGAATGACAAAATGAAACACAGCTCATGAGCCTCCATTATTATAGCTGCAATGTACTTAAAACACCTTCCAGACAGTGTGCAGGAGGAAGACAGCATCTATCAAAGTATTTTTATGTGGTAAAAAAAAAAAAAAAAACTGATGTGCATTGAATCTGCTGAGTATCCTTGCTGTGTACTATCAGATATGGTGATCTTTGCATGAACCTGGGCTATAACCATGGGAGACACTCAGATGAAACAGATTTGGAAAGCCATTTAAGTAACCAAAACAGGAGCATGCATTTCTTGTTGTTATCAACTTTCTGGTCACTTGTGGAGCCCACATTTTGAAATATCCATGAGTATGTTTATATATAAGATACTGGGAAAATAGAATTTTAGATGTTCTTTTTTATACTTAAATATTATTTGCTGATGGTATCAGTTTTTGGGTTATATATGCTCATACAGTCATTGACCCTTTGAGCCACATGTAATTATATTAGAATTACTGTTGTTCTTTCTGAAATATTTAAAATTTTATTTATCTCTATAGGCTTATCTTGGGAATTAGTATTTATAATACCTCTTTCAGCTTTTCAGTAAATCACCAAAGCACTGTAACAAAAATACTGTAGACTGGGAGGCTCAACCAACAGACATTTATCTCTCACAGCTCTGGGGGCTGGCAGTCTTAAGAGCCAGGACCAGCATGCATGTTCTTGGAGAGGACCACCTCCTGGGTCTGCAGACCAACAGCTTCTTGCTGCATAGTCACGTGCATCCTCTGGGCTCTTCCTCCCTTTGTAAGGGCCCTCATCCCACCCTTTGGTCTCCACACGCACAACCTCATCTCAACCTCATCTCAACATTGAGAGTTAGTTGCCCAGTCGTGTCTGACTCTTTGTGACTCTATGGACAGTAGCCTACCAGACTCCTCTGCCCGTGGATCCTCCAGGCAAGACTGCTGGAGTGGGGTGCCATTCCCTTCTCCAGAAGAATCTTCCCCACCCAGGGATCAAACCCGGGTCTCCCACATTGCAGACAGATTCTTAACCATCTGAGCCACCAAGGAAGTGCATCTCAACCTAGTTAGCTTCCAAAAGCCCCATCCCCATTACGGTCACAGTGGGGAGTAGGCCTCATCATATGAATATGGAGGAGGATGCAAACATTTCGATCTGCACAACTCGGCTACCACATCAGACTCAGATGTGGGTGGGAAATGAAGGTGATCCAGCTTCCAGGACAAGTGCCAGAAAACAAGGAGGTGGTGGAAAGGCCTTTTCTTTTTTTCTTTTAATTTTTTAAAAAGTAATCAATTTATTTTTGGCTGTGCTGGGTCTTTGTTTCTGCTCAGGCTTTTCTCTAGCTGTAGAGCATGGAGGCTACTCTTTAGTTGCTATGCACAGGGTTCTCATGCAGTGGCTTCTCTTGTGGAAAATGGGCTCTAGAGCAGACTTAGTAGTTCTGGTGTACAGCCTTAGTTGTGTGGTGTGTGGGATCTTCCTGGACCAGGGATCGAACCCGTGTTTCCTTCATTGGCAGGCAGATTTTTTACCACTGAGTCACCAGGGAATCCTTGAAATGCCTTTTTAAAGGTAGGTGGATGGAAGCTTTGATCAAGCCCAGGACTGTGTATTGGGTGAACGGTAGCTGGTGAAGGAAACCGGGAAAATCATCCTTTTCTCTCCATCAGTTTTAAATGGCTCACTTTTTAGCATTACAGTATTATGTAAAGCCTAAATTTGGAACAATGTTCAAATTAAATTCTGCATTTTATTAATGAAAAAACAAGCTCAGAAGAGATAAGGAACTTTAACACACTCATCTGTCCAATTATTATATGTATTGTAGATAGTTCTGTTTTGTTAGTGAAAGTCAATTATATGTATAAATGTATTTGTTTATTTATAAATGAGTAAATTCTGTCACTTGGACATTTTTCTCTACTGATTGACTGACCTTGTATTTCAGATATTAGCCTGTTAACCAAATATTTTCAGATTTACTATGAAAATATCAGCATTAACTTTGGAATCATCATCTTGCTGTTGTTCAGTCGCTCAGTCATGCCCGATTCTTTGTGACCCCATGGACTGCAGTGGACCACAACTCCAGCCTATGTTCAGCAATTTTTTTTTCTCTTAACTGATCCCTATGAGAATTCTTTTATGTGCCCATTTATAGAATAAAGATGTAACTGGGTCTCAGAAAATTTCAGAGATTTTTACATTGACTTGTTGCTAGTAACAAGAACTGGGATTTGAGCCAGGCCATCTAAGTCCAAAAATCTATGTTCTTAACTGTAATGCCTCTTGCAAAGAATGATGATCCAGATCTTTCTTCATGGATTCATAATCATCAGTTGGCAATTTAAGTGATAACATAGCTTTTATCAACATTTAAGATGAAAATTATGGGCTTTGCAGGTGGTAATAGTGGTAAAGAATCTGCCTGCCACTGCAGGGAGACATAAAGAGATGTTGGTTTGATCCTTGGGTCAGGAAGACCCCCCGGAGGAGGGCATGGCAACCCACTCCAGTATTCTTGCCTGGGAAATCCCATGGACAGAGGAGCCTGGTGGGCAATAGTCTATGGGGTCGTAAAGAGTAGGGCACAACTGAAGCAACTTAGCACACACACAAGATGAAAACTGTATTCATGTGTGGGGAATGTTGCCTTGGCTTTTGTGTTTTGGAATGTGTCTATTTGGTCAACATTTCTTGGTGGCTTTTAGTTTCCTTTATAGATTGTGAGGGAAAAAAAATCACAGCTGTATATCAGAATGATTTTGTTATTATGTATAAAAACCGTAAAATGATTTGAAAGGGAGTCAAATTATGGTTCCCTTGTCAAGCCTAACTTGGGTGTTTTAGACCCTGTATATTAAAGCATAAATTTAATACTACTTACTGTCATAGAAAATACCAGGAAGGCACAAAAGGGACTGTCTTCAGTTGCTATAGGAACCATTGGCTCCTTAAAGTTTTTTTTTTTCCCTTAAAGTTTTGAGTGGTTGAAATCACATCCATTATTGTTTTAGTAAGTTCAGTATCCATCTACATGATATAATATTGAATATTCAGCCTGAAACCACCGACAACCTTGAAAGCTTACATTGTATCTTTTAACTGATATGATTTTGGATTACCTCCATTTAAAGGTAAAGGTTTCTTTCACCTGGGTGAAACAGTGGGATATGTCTACGGAGATTCTGGGAGAAACTGATTAAAAATTGTACTTTGTGATATCACCTGCCTCAGTCAAAGAAGGTGTAAGTGGCTGGTACTTTGAGGAGGATGGGCCAGGAGTCGCTGGAGCCTTGTACAAGGGTCTCGTCCTCTGATGGGATCTGACGACCACTGGGCCAGGATGTGAGGATGCGCTGTGAAAACCACAGGTCAGGATGGTTCATGTAGGAGGACGGAAGAGAGAGGCATCAACTGCTAATCTTGAGGAATGCTGACTTTGAGCCCAGGAACCACACGTCCTGTTAAAGCATTTATTCTGTCTTTCTTTTCTCGTATTCATCAAAGGGCTCTTGTGTGTCTCTTGCTTCCAAGGATCCACAGCTGTGTCATGAGAAGGGGAGATGCAGAAAGCCCTGCTCCGGAATTCCCGAGATCTTAAATATCTTGCCACCCTGTCTGTCTGCTTTCGGTGATCTGGGCCCTAGAGCGGGGACCCTGGAGAATTTGGACACTGTTAGCATCTCTGTTTTTTCCCTCTCTTCTTACTCTTCTTTTTGGAAGGGGAGGAAAAAATGGAGGATATTTTAGCTAGGACTTAAACATGCCTGCTTTAGGTAATTTTGAAAGCCCTAGAAGATTTTCAGTCTAGTTATCTGGAATTGGTGGTGGTGTTATTCAGTCACTCCATTGTGTCTAACTCACTGCGACCCCATGGACTACAGCACACCAGGCTTCCCTGTCCTTCACCATCTCCCAGAGTTTGCTCAAACTCATGTCCGTTGAGCCGATAATGCCGTTCCACCATCTCTTTCTCTGTGGCCCCCTTCTCCTCTTGCCCTTAATCTTTGCCAGCATCAAGGTCTTTTCCAACAAGTTGGCTCTTTGCATCAGGTGGCCAGTATCAGTCCTGCCAATGAATATTTGGAATTTCTTTTAGGATTGACTGGTTTGATCTTCTTGTACCTAAAAAATAGAGTGGGGGAAAAATTTGACAATTTTGGATGGGTTTTAGTTTCAAAATTGTCTTTAGGACCAGAGAAACGGAATAGAGAAAAATTCATGGTGCTTTTAGTCCTAAAGGGACCCAGTTTGGGACAAGGTCAGAGACTTCTGTGACTGACACACAGTGGCAGTCAGCTAGCTCCTATAGGGGATGAACTTTGAAATCATAAATCATATCGTTATTCTCTTCTGCATTTCTCCCATGTGTAAAATGCCACCCTTCATTCCCTTCATTCAAAGCAAAGGGAATTGGCTATTGTCCAGGTGCAAGAAAATTATGTGTCTCTGTTATAAGAAGTGATGTCCACTAAAGACAAGGGACAAGTGACAGATTAATGGAGTTTCTGTTTTCTTGAGATGGAAGCCAGTGATTGCTTTCATTTAGGAAGTATGTGTCCTACACTTTGCATGTGCTGGGTGTATGATGATTAGTTATGCAAATGCTGCTACAGAGAGGACTGCTACCCTGGGCATGTGGCTTCCCCTTTGGCAAATTGCATTTTCTTTACTTCTGTGGTGGGATCTTTGTAGCAGACTGACTTGCTGCTTTTGCTGGACGCAAATGACAGCTGGACAAAATGTTTCTTTGATTCCTATAGCTTTGCAGTATTTGTGAGCTAGCAACAAAACCATCTATTTTTCCTGGGGCAATTGTGATGGTTTAAATAGTTGTTTAAAAATGCAAAAAAGAAGAGATTTTCTTCTGATTGCTTCTTAGAACTATTTTCTTTTTATTTTTTATTTTACTTTATTTTTTTTAAAAATACTGAGTATAGTTGCCTGTGCTACACAGTAAGTCCTTGTTGGTTATTTAGTTTATGTATTTGTTGTTCAGTGCTAAGTTGTGTCTGACTCTTTGAAACCCCATGGACTGCAGCACGCCAGGTTTCTCTGTCCTTCACTATCTCCCGGAGTTTGCTCAAACTCATTTCCATTGAGTAAGTGATGCCATCCAACCATCTCATCTTCTGTCACCCCTTTCTCCTCCTGCCCTCTATCTTTCCCAACCTCAGGGTCTTTTCCAATGAGTCAACTGTTTGCATCAGGTGGCCAAAGTATTGACGTGTATATGTTAATCTCAAGCTCCTATTTTCATTTTTATTATAGAAATCATAAATAAGCACAGAGGTAGAGAGAATGATGTCACAAACTCGATGTACCCAACATCGACTTCAAAACCAACAGCATGTGAGACCACTTTCTTCCCCTGTGTGCCAACTGCTTCCCCTCTGATGATCCCAGTCATCATGTTATGTAACTTGTAAACGTTTCTCTAAAACAGGAGTTGGCAAACTTTTTCTGTGAAGGGTTAGGTAGTAAATTTTGCTGCCCAGAGGGTCTTCTCTGCCATCATAGCATGAAAGCATCCTTGAACAGCCCTGAAATGGATGAATGTGGCTAGTTTCAGGACAGGTTTATACATGGACATGTGAAAAGTCTGTCACGTCATTTTCATTGTCACAAAATACTATTCTTCTTTTGATTTTTTTTCAGGCGTTTTAAAAAACTTAAACACCATTCTGAGCTTGCAAGCCTTACAAAAGAAGTTGCAGGATGGACTTAGCCTCAAACTGCTGCTCTAAAAGATAAGAGCTCTTACAAAAATAGAATAATCACCATGCATGCCCTGTGAAAACAATTAGTAATTAGTGTTTGTATTTCTTGGCTGTCTAGTAACTATTTATTTTAGCAGTTTTATTTGATTTGTGATTGTGGTAAAGTTCACACTTTGCAGTTGGGTGATGAGTGTTTTCTTTTATATACATGTGGTGGGTTCTCATTGGTTATCTCTTTTATACATAGTAGGATAGAAGTATACATATGTCAGTCCCAATCTCACAATCCATCCGACTCCCATGACGAGTATCTTAAGTCCTTTTTATCTTCAGTATTTCTGTTCATTTCCCTCTGTTTGTGGTGGTGGTTGTTGGTATTGTTGAGGCTGGGTTTGTCCTGCGCAGCCTCTCATGTTTTGAGTTTTGCCTGTCGACTTCAAGTAGCAACATTTAGTGTGGTATTCTGACTGTTGTGTGTCTTGCCAGTTGTATCTCCTTTGTGACACTCATTCCTAGGGTCATTGATTCATTCAGGGTTGCAAAACAGTCTCGTTCTCAGTCCTTCTTTGTTTAGTCACTAGAATACTTCTAAAAAGAAAAGCTCTTCTGCTATTAACCGTTTGGGTGTCCTGGCATATAAATCATACATGGAAGGTGGTATAAATACTTGATATTTTTGTCTTTTTTAGCAAATTTTCAAAATAGTGAGGTAGTTCACTAACATCACCTGAAAGTTACCAAAGAGGTTACTGCTGTTATTGTCATTGTCGTCATCATCTGTCATCATCAACTTGTGAATTTAAACACTTTTGATGAGTTTTGATCCATTGCACTTACTATCCTTATCGCTGCTCAGATCTTCCATCCCTAAACACTGAGGCTTACTCAGAATGGGAGTCCCCTGAGCTGGGCTATCTCCATGGCTTTCTTGCTTTTGGGTGTGACTGTGTGTTCCAGGCTTCTGTTTTCCATATTGATAATCTAGAATTAGCCATTTTGCCAGGGAGCCCTGGTTCTTTTTCAGGGATACTGGTAATTAGAAATTACAATCTGAAAAAAAAAGAGAAGAAGAAATTGCAATCCGAGGACAGAGGTGCTTATTACTACTTACTATTGTTTGCGGATCTTCCCATTGGATGGAGCTGGTATATATATGTATATATATATATATATATATATACACACACACACACACACATATGTGTATATATATATATATATATATATATACACACACACACACACACACACATATACATTTAAGATTAAAACATGTCTGTCTTAAGATCAAGACAGAGTGACAATTCCAATTCAGTGTGACAATTCAAATTCAGATTCAGAACCATGGGGCCTTTAACCCTTATCTTGTGCCTTCTTTATCTTTTCAACTTTTTTTTTTTTCATGAAGACTTGTATGTTTTAGGGCTTCCCTGGTGACTCAGATGGTAAAAAATCTGCTTGCAATGCAGGAAACCTGGGTTTGATCCCTGGTGAAGAAGTTCCCCTGGAGAAGGGAATGGGAACCCACTCTAGTTTTCTTGCCTGGAGAATTCTGTGGACAGAGGAGCCTGGAAGGGGACTAGAATCTTTGTATGTTTTAAGGCATATTGATTGGGGAAAAAGTAATGTCCTTTGTCAGCCTTGTTTATGACTAACTAACCTTGCCTTTTAGATCATGGATAACTAGGTAGGTTCTGCCATCTTCCTCATGGTCAAGTGCTGTTATTACAGTTTAGAAGTAACAAAGTCATGTTCTAGCCTTGCAAACCCAAACCTTTAACCCAACAGGAACTGTCGGGCACTGTCAGATTACTTAGTTTGGTGTGGCTAGATTAGCCTCATTGACAGATTTTAAGACAAAAGAACTTCTAACTTCATTGGTATTTCTTTTTTTGGTATATCTAGTTACTGCATTATTATATATTATTAAACAATATTATTCACATATTGCAAATATATAGTGAACTGTGTCTAAATATCAGAATGAAGTTCTAAATTTTCATAATCAAACTTTTTTACTCGAATATGCATGGAAGACTATTATATGTTTGAATAATACGTTATTTTGGCTGTCTGTGGGCTTCCCTCATAGCTCAGTTGGTAAAGAATCTGCCTGTAATGCAGGAGACCCCGGTTTGATTCCTGGGTTAGGAAGATCCCCTGGAAAAGGAATAGGCTACCCACTGCAGTATTCTTGGGCTTCCCTTGTGGCTCAGCTGGTAAAGAATCTACCTGCAGTGCAGGAGACCTGGGTTCAATCCCTGGATTGGGAAGACCTCCTGGAGAAGGGAAAAGCTACCCACTCCAGTATTTTGGCCTGGAGAATTCCCTAGACTGTACAGTCCATGGGGTCACAGAGTCAGACATGACTGAGTGACTTTCACTTTGGCTATCTGTATCCCCATTAACCAATTAAAGAACATTTGTCAATATATATTCATAGTACATGATAATAGGAGTAAGACTTCTAGTTGTAGCATTCCACATCGATAAATATTTGTGCTGGCTTGGTTATGGTCTAGAAATCAAAGGTCAGCACTTTGATTAGTTATTATTTATTAAAATGTAAAAATACGTGGGGTCCAGAAAGTAGATTTGTTGAGATAGTCAATTAAGATTTAGATTACAGGAAATGTTTTAAACAAAAGTATTTCTGGCCCTGCAGATACTATTAGTGACCCCAGTGGTAAGGATTTCGATCAGTATCTTACAGATGGATGTATTTGATAGTGGAATATGTGGATTATTTTCCCTATTAAAGAAATGAAAGTGTGGTTTAATCTCCACCTGTATGGCTGAGGAGCCGCCTCTGGCTCCCCTGTATATGCTTAGCTCCTGCGCTCAGACCAGTTCCTAAATAGGATTAATTTGCTCTAAAGGCGGCTAACTGCCCAGACCTCAATTTCTTTCAATCATTGCTCTGGTTATTGCAAAACTCTTTCTGAAAGACTTAATATGCATCTTTTTTTTTGCTGGCAAATTACTGCTCATTTAGAAGTCCTAGAGTTAGCCCTCTGCAGAAAGAAGGTTGGAAGTCTAATTTAAATAACTATCAGGACTCTTTCTCTGGCTTGCTCAAATTGAAATGCATGCGTGTTTGAAGATACTCTTGCTTTTATTAAAAAGCTGTATTTAACCCACTAAGATCATTTCCTCGCAGACATGGCCATTATGCTTGTCTCATTACGTTGACAAAAGATGGGTCAGAGGTTGCTTTAACACCTGGACACCTGGTGCCCTGCTCTGTCTGGAGTTGGGGGTTTTGTCAGAAGGACGCTGAGGCTGTCTTACAGGAACTCATATTCTAAAGAACATCACGGCCCCATCCTTGTTGGTGCTTCCTTGTCCTGCTGTGATGCTATTAAGAACCAGCTCTCCAGTCCCTGGCAGGGTCACCTCTTTCTAACTCTGTGAAAACTGAGAGAAAACTGCCTGACAAAGGTTCTATCTCTTCCCAGTGGACATTTTCATCATTTTGTTTTGCCTGAGTAACGAAGTCTCCCCATGGTTTCTTAGATGCTCAGGGTACCTGGGGTTCTGAGCACATTGTCCTATCTGGCCCTCCCTGTCAGGGAGAGGCAGACAGGGAAGGGCCCTCATGACCTTTTCTCACTGCCCTGCATCAGAGAAAATAGGCCAGCTTCGGTTCCCTGTCTTTCCTGTTGAATTCTGACCTAAGGCAGGGTATCTGGGGACCAAAAGCATCTTAAAAAATCAATTTGTTCAGTTGCCCATTCAATACCTAAACCCCTTTCAGTATTACCACTGAAGCCCCCTAGGATGCACCAGGCATGTTTTTTGTGCGATAGATGCAGCAGCAAAAAACCTGGAGAAAGATCCCTGCCTTTGTGGGGCCTGAAGTCAAGTAGCAGGGAGGTAGGCAGTCTTTGCTCTTATCCCAATGTATCCATTCATGTACTAGTTATTGGTCACCTGTACATTTGATGGATGTATCTGTGACGCCATCAAAAGCATTGACAGGCATGTTGGAGGAGTCAAGAAAATAACCTTGAACCAAGGCTTCAGAAACACCGTCCCACATCCACGCTGACAGGCAGCCACAGCCTCTGCTTGTGCGCAGGTTTCTAGCTGACCCCGCTCTCCCGGCATTTATCGCATGTTACTTCCTCTGATCCGTGGAGGTGTCGCAGGTTCTGCTGTCTGGTGCTTGCCGAGGGCTGTGAACCCTGGCCTCCTCCTTTCCTAAGGACCCAGGACATGGGATCTGACACTATCAGAGTGACGGGTGCACTGTCTCCTCGCCACAGCCCCAGTGCTCTGAGGACGCTCTCTCCTTCCTCCTCATGAACCCAGCCACCGGTTGCTTCTTTTTGTTGTCATTGAAGTACAGTTAGTTTACAGTGTTGTGTTGGATTCAGGTGTTCAGCGAAGTGATTCCGATATACATACATGTATATGCATATGTATGTATATATGTATCTCCATTCTTCTTTAGATTCTTTTCCCTTATGTTGGATTGGGTGTGTGTGCTCGCTATCTGACTCTTTGCCACCCCGTGGACTGTAGCCCACTAAGCTCCTCTGTCCATAGGGATTCTCCAGGCAAGAATACTGGAGTGGGTTGCCATTTCCTCCTCCGGGGATCTTCCTGAGGCAGGGATGAAACCCTAGGTTCACGTCTCCACATCTCTTGCATTGGCAGGAGGATTCTTTACCACTGCACCACCTTGAAGCCCTGTGATTAAATACATGGGATTAAAAAAAAAAGGCCCATTCCTGAGGGTTCTTATGACTCATTGGAGTTGGGCAGAGCTGCCAGTTTCAAGCTGTTTAAAGGATGAATTAGTGGCATAAAGACCACAGGTATGAAGTAACGCTCCTCCCGACATGTGTCTGCATCCAGCACGGACGTTTCCTTAACCTTGGCTGCCCTTCATATAGCCTTGAGTACTTGTGAGGAATGCATAAGGGCATCCTTTAGAATTCTGTTGAATAAACGTTCTTTTGAGACAGGTTTATTCTGTTAGGAAAATATTATGAGATGACCATAGAAGCGTAATCTTTATAAGATTCATGCAACAAGTAAAGAAAGAAAGAAATATTAATAGATAGCCCTTAGGATGTTGTCCTTCTTTTTAATAAACAAAACAGAGAATTATAGATGTGAAGTCTGCCTTTCTTCAGGGCTCAATTTTTTTTTTTTTAAACAAGGTTGGCTTTATTTTCTATTTGAAAAAGCCAATTTTATAGAGTAGTCGGTCTAAGGTTACTCCTAGTGGTAGAATTCAGGGTTTTTTTAAATTTATTTATGGGAGAGGATGGGAGACTGAATGTGTGGAATACAAAGAGAAATACTCTCTCCTGTTGAATTCACAAATAATGCTAGATTGACATTGTTTCGTTTCGTTTATCTGACTTTTCAGTGCCCTTTGTCAGACCAGATTGAAGGGATTTCGTTTTCGAAAAAAGACACAAGATATATATAAGGAGTATATTTAACATCATATTCAGATCTGTGACTTTTTAAGCTACCAGCAAGGCTGCCTGGATTGCTAGTTCTGAAGATGATAGGAACTGTAGTTCCCCAGTCCTGATGTTTCCTCTGCTGTGGCAGGAACTGTACTGGTGCAGCACCCTGGTCCTTTTCTCTGTCCACGTGGAACTGCTGGCAGGAGGCTGGGAGCACGCAGGGTCCAGCCCCTCCTTTGGGAACTCACTCCCCCCAGCAGCCCTTCCTCCGTCCTGGGTGTTTGCCAGCAGCTCCCGACACAGGGAGGCCTTGTGGCTTTCTAGTGCGGCCCGTGGCTGGCCGGGTGAGTTTATTCCATTCTGTGCTCAGTTCTAGCAAGCCCATGCTTACTGCACATCAGCCGTATTCTGCAGAGTCTGCGGGGCCAGGATCACTGGTAATAAAGGCAGTGTTTTGCCAGCCTGTCCGCCTGTTTTCTAGAGCTCATCTCTCAGCTGGTCCAGAATCTGGGCGGGGACCAGTCATTAGGCCGGTGTCTTAAATTCCCACAACTCCCTGATACTTGTAGGATCTCTTACAGATGAGGGGGGTGGGGGGCGGCGGTGCCCAGGTGGGTAAATCACTCTGAAGTTACCTGTGGAGTTCTGGTCGGTCTAATTCCCAAACTCATGTCCATTAGGACACACTGACAAAATATCACCGAGAAAGCTATTAGAAGGCTTTGCTTATGTAAATCACTGAGCGCTACAGAGGAGTTTTATTATTGGTAGCCTGGCATGTTCACACCTATAAACACAGACACTTTCAGGCAGCCCATGTGTCCTGGAGTGCACGGATGCTTGTCCACCTCCCCAGTTCCTCTGGCTGCCTTGGCCTCCTCCAAAGCTTTACACTCTTTCTAACATCCCAAGCAGCCTGTTCTCTCTTCTGCCTGGGACACTTCCTTCTCTCCCACCCTCCCCTTAGGGTAGCTCCTGCTTACCCTTCAGATCTCAGCTCCAAGATCAGTTCCTCAAACCAGCCTCCATATTTAAAGACAACTCCATTATGATTTCTGCCGGCCACCTGACCCGCCATCATTGGTGATCACGTGTGCATTTCAAGCCTGCACTTCCCAGCAACTGAAGCGCTGTGAGCACTGGGGTCACTTTTCTGTTGTCCACCCCGGTGAACTTAGGGTGTTAATATAGTGACCGCACGGGGGTGGCCCCTAGCATGGTTGCTGGGTGAATAATCAGACAAAATGAATTTGCCTTAAGGTCTTTGCCGGTTGTTTTCTCCTTAATACTTGCAAATAGCATGGTAAAGAGAGCCTCTTTCCTGATAACTGTACTAAAACTATATAGGACGGAAATCTGTAGTCGTTTTTGTGGCTTTAAACTATGGGAAGCATGAATGAATTTCTAAGTGTGCATAAGTAAGGACTTATTTACTGTCTTGGGCATGGAATAGGACAACTCTGCCCCAGAGATGGAACCTGCTTTGTGTGGTCCTGGCTGTGGAATATGGAAAGGAACTTCTCCCCTCGCGTTTCAGTGTTAGGTGATATTAAGCACCAACTTCCGCTTGGTTTTTGTAGCTCCAGGAAGAAAATTCTAAAGCTGAATCTAGTCCTTCAGACCCTTTCCATAGGAGCTATGCTAATACCTACTTATGTTTTTAATGTAGTTCTTGATAAGCTGTTTATTAGTTCATATATAAAATGAGGTCAGTCATAGTGTAGTGTGTGAATTAATTTTTTTTTCTAGCCAAGTATAATACGATTATGTATTATAAAAAGACTAACTGTTGATAGTTTGGGAGCAAAGTAAAGGATTTTCCCATGTGCTTCTTCCTCTCCTCCCATTGCACTAGAATAACATAATGAATATCTTAGAGGGGCAAAACCAAAGACATTTCTTCACACTTAATTTTGCATCTGACAAATCCTGAAAGTGTTGATCAAGGCAGAATTTTGGTTTCTGGGCAGCTGTTTTCCTGCAACAACTGCCCATGGGTAATTAACAAGGGATCGGGATCTGGATGTAAGTAACACTGAACTCTGTGCCTTCAGAAGTATGTTTCCGGAAGACAGCTGATATTACTTGTTTTTGTCCTCTCCACCCCCACAACACAGGGCATTGATGTCCAGGATGCTCCTCTGAAGGAAATAAAGGTGACCAGTTCCCGGCGATTCATAGCATCATTTAACGTCGTGAACACAACCAAACGAGATGCTGGAAAATACCGCTGCATGATTCGCACCGACGGGGGAGTTGGCATATCCAACTATGCAGAGTTGGTAGTTAAAGGTATATAATGTTATTTTTATACCCCCACATAGTCTATTAAAACAAGCATGTGGGACGGTTATGAGATCATGATTTGTTGAAAGCTCAGACTTACCCTCATCTGTTTCTGAACAGTGGTTTGGTGACAGGCTGTATTGATGGATTGCATTTTAAGTACAGATTTTGCACGTGAGCAATATTTTTGAAAAATGTATTTTATTTATGTTGGTTCAGTTGCATACAAAGCAGCGAATGTGCTCTTGGCAAGTTCTTCTGCCAACTCTGTATACAGAGATTACAGCCTATAAATTTTTTTTTTTAAGGAATGAAATTTTTTGTACTGATAGAAAATCACTTAAAATGCAAATATTCCCCCAGCCAGGGTGTTTACGATAGCAGGGTGGTTAATAAAATGAGGCAGTGTCAGTATAGAAATGCTCCGTCATATCACCCAAACCACATTGATAACAGTGAGTTAGCATTCATAATGCTGCCGTTAGGGTCTATTACTGTATTTTGTGTGACTGAAGAATTAAGTCATTATAGTCAGGAAGGTGGGAGATGAGTTAAATAAAAGGGGGGGGATATAAATTTCCTTTAGCTAGTTTGATGTTTTTTGTGTGTGCACGGACTTTGGAGTTTATAGTACTGATCTGCTCAGGCAGTTTTTGGTCCCAGACAGAATAATTTGGACTTTTAGATATACCATGAGGCATTTTTATACAACTTGGGGCAAGCCACTGCTGCTTCTTCCTAGGGGAACAGAATGATGCCTACTTTTAAAATGTTCCTCCGCATTTGTTAAACGGGGAATGTAAAATCGGTTTCTTTTGGAGGGACTATTCCTTTTGTCAGCAAATTTCTCTGTGCAGGCAGTTCTACAGACTGCGGGGTTCAAACCCCCGCGCTGGCTGCATGGGTGTGGTCCTGTGCTCTGGATGCTTCTTTTTCCTCAGGTTTAAAATAGACTTAATAATGAGTTTGACCCAGGACTCCCCCGGTGGGTCCAGCGGCTAAGACTCCGAGCTCCCAGGACAGGGGTTCCAGGTTCCATCCCCTGTTGGGGAACAAGATCCCACATGCCACACAACTAAGACCTGGCGCAGCCAACTGGAAAAGAATAATAATGTGACTGACCCTCAAGGGCTATCAGGAAGATCAGATGCGACAAATAGGTGAATGGCGCCGAGAACACCTAGTGGGCAGCCCACACCTGTGCAGTCCATGATGGGAGAGAGGTGCCTCTTACTCTCTCTGCTCTGGTCCATTAGTGGTCCTCATCTGAGAATGCACGGCTGAATCACCTTTCCGAAAATAATAACAATAATACACCAGCCACTTCTTCTCCACCCCCACTACCACACCTGTATTGAATCAGAGTCTCTGGGGACAGAGCCTCTGCAATAAACGCTATAGGTGATGTGGGTAAAGGCTTCTGTTGTGAAACTGGCCCCACCAGTGTTAGTCATGCCTGGCTTGGGGGGAGCCTGACCCCAGCAGTGTTTATCTGCAGCTAATATGACTAACGTTCTGTGGAAGGAAATAAGGAGCCAGCCACACACTGCAGTGTAGACTCTAATGATCTCATTTGCCATGCCTGATCCCTATGAGTGTGGGCTTGCAGCAAAGCTTTAGCCTGTCTGGCTAGTTTTGGAGTTTGGATTTTATCTGTAAGCAGAGGGAACTTTGCATAAATGTGCACACTGTCCCCTGCAGAAGGGTCTCGGGGTAGAAAACCCCCACCATTTGCCGACAAATCCAGAGGACCGGCCGCCTTGCTGGTCCCAAGGCTGAGTTCTTTATTGTCATCAGTGTAACTTCACTTTTGTCTTGGTCCAGTTCTTTGTGGTTGTGTCCTGTTTTCTGATTTCTGGTTGCTCCAGTGCTTCACTGTGACCACCTGTGCCGCCTGAGGCATGGTGCTCTGTAATCAGTGTGATGAAGATTTAGTCGCCTCTAAAAATTGCCTCCGTGGGAGAATTAATTTTGGGGGAGTTATAAGCAAATCACATGGCAAATAGATGGGGATAAAGTGGAAACAGTGACAGATTTTATTTTCTTGGGCTCCAAAATCACTGTGGATGGTGACTGCAGCCACAGAATTAAAAGACCCTTGCTCCTTGAAAGAAAAGCCATGACAAACCTAGATAGCATATTAAAAAACAGAGACATTACTTTGCTGAAAATTGTCCGTCTAGTCAAAGCTATGGTTTTTCCAGTAGTCATGTATGGATATGAGAGCTGAACCATAAAGAAAGCTGAGTGCTAAAGAATTGATGCTTTTGAACTGTGGTGTTGGAGAAGACTCTTGAGAGTCCCTTGGACAGCAAGGAGATCAAACCAGTCAATCCTAAAGGAAATCAGTCCTGAATATTCATTGGAAGGACTGATGCTGACACTCTAATACTTTGGCTACCTGATGTGAAGTGTCGACTCATTGGAAAAGACTCTGATGCTGGGAAGATAGAGGGCAGGAGAAGGGGGCAACAGAAGATAAGATGGTTAGATAGTATCACTGACTCAATGGACATGATTTGGAACAAACTCCAAGAGATAAGGACCAGGAAGCCTGGCATGCTGCAGTTCATGGGATCACAAAAGAATCAGACATGACTGAGAGACTGAGCAACAAACAATAACAATAAGCACGTCAGACATCTCTGGTCTGCCAGAACACACCTAAGAGCAAAGGATGTGTGGGTTCAACTCACATTTCTGCCGCACCTTTTCCTGCCTTAGGACAGACAGCATGGGGAACTCTTGACTCCTCATGATAAAATGTCCAGGCACCTCTTTTGCATCTCTGCATCCTGCCTGAGTCAGTGACAACTGGCTTGCAGTTATAGCACAAATCTGGAATTTGACTTTTCCTCCACTTATAATTTTTATTGCCATCTTTTGCTTATATTTTATTTCTTTGAAATGAGGTAACATGCCAGATTCTACTAGTCAAGTAAAGAATTGCCTCGACACGGTTACTTTAAAAGACATAATGACATGTTTAGGCCACATGTATGTGATTGAACACATTTTCTGTGTGTGTATTTAGAGTGCTAATATTTTTTAAGATGACAAAATCTTAAGTTGTTTACTGCTTTCTTAAGGTCATCTCTGATTTGATGTCCCCAAATGAAGCCCAACTTATTTTAAACTATCATACTTGTCTTATTTATATCTACCACTGCTTTTGGTAATCAAAAACAAGAAAATATTTCATGTAATCTCTGCAATGCATGTATATATGCATTTATATCAGTGTCATATTTAACTATAAAAGACATATATTAAGAATTCACTTATATATATCAATTATATATATGATATGTATCTATATGTATATTAATTCTATTTATATAAATAAATAACTTGATTTAGAATTACTTTTAACATGCCCTTTCACTTGGATTAAATATTTTAAGTTGCTTTTTATCACTTAGTAAGATTGAGTGCCTTCCTTCTTTCCCTTTGAGAAAATTTATTCAAAATTTAAATATTGACTTATTATTGTAGATTCTTCCAGCAACCCCAAAGTCCTTTTGAATGACTTTCTCAATTATTTCCAGATTCTAGTTGAATCTTTCATTTGACTTAATGTATTTGGTACTCTTCCTAATGGAGAACTAATAGAGAAAATAGTCTTGGGACGAATAAGCATTAAAGTCCTGTCTATTTTAGGAGACTAGTAACAATGTCCTAAATGAATTGTGTGCTCACTAACCTTTGTGGCTTTGCCCCTGAGTTATATTTTGAATGGCAGTTCAGGAACCCTTGCTAGCATGTGCAACTACAAAGTAATTAACTGCTTTTTCAGCCTGGCTACGTCAATGCCTTAGGATATACTAGAAAAGGCCCTTTTCATGTCTTGGTTCAAGGAATTGCCTAATGATATAAATTGATGTTAAATCATTATGAGTTGCGTCAAAGCTATCTCGAGAAATGAAGAGCTGGCACAGAGTTGTAGTTCATAAACAATAGGAACAATAATTTAATAAATGTGTACTAAATTTGCGGTCCCCTAAATAAAACTCATCTTGTGTCTTATGTAGACTTAAGTCTCATGAGATTTCCCTATTTTATTTTTTGACATGACCCCATACATTTATTGAGGAGGACATGGCAACCTACTCCAGTGTTCTTGCCTAGAGAATCCCCTTGGATGGGGGAGCCTGGTGGGCTGCAGTCCATAGGGTCGCAGAGAGTCAGACATGATTGAGTGACTAAGCATGTACATTTATTTATTTTATTTGGCTATGCCAGGTCTTAGTTGTGGCATATGGGATCTTTAGTTGCAGCATGTGGAATCTAGTTCCCTGACTAGGGGTCAAACTCAGACTCTCTGCATTGGGAGCATGTAATCTTAACTCCTGGACCACCAGGAAAGTCTCTTCCCAGTTATTTTAAAAGTTAGTATGATTTATCACACCTTGAATATGTTAAAGAAGAAAAAAGATGCCCTAACTTAACAGAAGGTGGTCGTGTTGCTCATTTCTTATTGGTCTAGGAACCAACTTGGTATCATCTCGGGGGCCAAATCTCAGATGAGACCAGCAGTCCTGAGGTCCTGATCAGCAGGAAACGTGGCGGGGATCAACTGGCTATGTATGCCACGAAGCGGACAGGCGCATATGCCAGTGACAGAATTGTTGTTCAGTCACTAAGTCATGTCCAACTCTTTGCGACCCCAAGGACTGCAGCACACCAGGTTTCCTGTCCTTCACCATCTCCCAGAGCTTGCTCAAACTCATATCCATTAAGTCAGTGATGCCATCCAACCGTCTCATCCTCTGTTGCTCATCCTTCTTCTCCTCCCGTCCTCAGTCTTTCCCAGCATCAGGGTATTTTACAGTGAGTCAGCTCTTTGCATTAGGTGGCCAAAGCATTGAAGCTCCAGCTTCAGCATCAGTCCTTCCAATGAATATTCAGCTTGATTTCCTTTAAGATTGGCTGGTTTGATCTCCTTGCTGTCCAAGGGACTCTCAAGTCTTCTCCAGCACCACAATTCAAATAGCAGGCTTTATTTCCCAGACGTTTGTGTGAACTAGATGAGGAGTTGAAAACAAAAACACGCTGAAAGGCACAAACCACCTGCAGAAACATTCTCGAAAAAAATCACTAGAGCTTAACGTTTTTCTCTGATGGAGATTCATTAAATAGAAACATGTTATTTCATGCAATTACCTTCCTCCCTAATGTCTTGTATGGTGCCCCTCACAGTGACATTGGCACATGGGATGTCTTTATTTGGTGCCTGGAGAGCCATTCAAGTGGCACTTGATATACGGGGAATGCTGTTGTAAACAAGATTGCCTGTTTCTCCCATCTCCAAGGTCCAGAGAAAGTCAGTCTTGTGTTTTAAACAAGGAGGGGGACTTTCTTGAGCTGTAAAGAGTGTTTGCCATTGATTGCTTAGAGGTTTATCAAGTTGGGCATGTGCTTTGTTTTAGAGCTTTTCTTTCTCTCTGTGGCTTTAATAATACTCATTAGTGGAAGTTCCCTCAACAGTGGCTGTGCTGGACTTTATTACCCCAAGTGCTCACTGCTCTGAGAGCAGAAGGAATCCATTGGGATGGCTTTTTGGGGTAAATGAGGCGTCCTGGAAACGCATTTATGATGAGATAAAGTATAATTTCGTCTATGTTTTTCAAGTGATGATATTCTTGGAATATAAATATAAGAAGACTGAATTTAATGATATAAGTAATACCTTGGGTGATGTCAAAGACACTGTTGACAGTGGCGAGCCTTCTAGAGCTTAATTACTACCATTTGAGAGAGTTTTTACAAGTTACTTTTAGTGCAAAATAAAATCCTTTGATGCCTATGTAAGTATTCAAGAAAAAATGAATTGCATCCTGAAACAAAATGGGGTTGTACCTACCTGAACAGGCTTAGGCTTTAAAGATGGCTTATTTCACAGATTTAAACACTCTGCAGACCTCTCTCAAGGTGCTTTTTCTTATTAACCTGAGCAAAACAGTTCTCATCCGTTCATCACTAAACTGTCAACATCTTCCCGATTTTAGTGATTGATATGCGTTGAGCTCTTTCCAAGTGTCTGAAGGATGGCCCTCTGGTTTATCTTTCAGAGCCCCCTGTTCCCATTGCGCCCCCTCAGCTGGCCTCTGTGGGGGCCACCTACCTGTGGATACAACTCAACGCCAACTCCATCAATGGGGACGGGCCCATTGTGGCCCGGGAGGTGGAATACTGCACGGCCAGTGGGAGCTGGAGCGACCGGCAGCCGGTGGACTCCACAAGCTACAAGATCGGGCATCTGGACCCCGACACGGAGTATGAGATCAGTGTGCTCCTCACCCGGCCCGGCGAGGGCGGCACCGGCTCCCCTGGGCCCGCCCTCAGGACCAGGACCAAGTGTGCCGGTGAGTCTGGGGACCCTGGGACCGCTTGTCCATGTCTGGTGGGGTCTGACCTGCAGCCTCAGTGCAGGGGGCTCACGCTTTCCTCAGCTCTTCTGGGACCCTGTGTGGGCATATAGGAGGTCCCTTCACCTGCGGGCAGCCACCTGTGGATTCAGACCTCAAGGCTTTGTCTCACTCAGGACGTCTCCACCCCCATTTTCCCTGTCCTTCATTGACACCTTCCTAAGAGTATCACCTAGTTCATATGGGAATCATCCCACAGTTGACACAAACTGTCCACTTTAATGATGTCCGCTCACCAGTCAGCACCTCCCATCTAGGTCTCTTCAGTTTATGTTCCCTGTCGATGTGCTTTTAGCCTGGTAGGGTGGGGGGTAGGGGGCGGCTTTGGAAGAACAGATTCCACCTTAGCCATGTGTTTTTATGGACGGATATTGAATGGAGGGGCTGCTTGCCAGTGACACAGGGCCCATTTGCAAGACAAGCCAGGGTGATTTTCAGGCTGCACACAGGCTTTAAATTCTCAGATGATAAAGTTCTAATTGACTGTGCGGAGCCGGCTCTGTGGGGTTGATGGAGAGAGAAATGCAGAGTCTTATAAAAATCAAACCCCGAAGAAAGCTCCTGTCAGAGGTTCAAGTGCTGTTTCTGTCTGGCTGCTCTCCAGTCGAAATAACAGAAAGAAGTAACAGGTTGGGACACTGAAGTGTTCTTTCATCATTTGAAGGAAGATTCTTACACTGAATCGCGGCCTGAGCTAATGAGACTCCAGAAGTTTTTATGGAGACAATTGATTCTTCAGGTGGCTTTATTTAAGAGGACACTTATCGATAGGTTTCATTTCTTCTTAAGTTTTAAAAGTACTCAGAGCAACAGCCTAACCGTGTCTGGTAGGAGAAATGATTAAGCCTTGACAGTGGTAACTACTTCATTCTTTCTTCATAATTTTGAGTATGTGGTTTCCAAAAGCCAAAACCTCATGGAAAAAAATTGTTTTTGTAAAAATACTTTTGTTCGAAAAGAAAACAGGACGCTTATCTTCTTGGGGTATTGCTACCGGGCCTGCCTTTTCCACCCACATCTGTTTCCTGGGTCCCCCGCCCCCATGGCCATATCATGCTCAGTGCAGAGTCTGGCGTAAGACCTGTGGTAATGCCCACAGCTGCCATGGGTGGTCCATAGAGAACAGAGTTGGATCACACCTTCTGTGCCTCACTTTCCTAAACCATGTCATCCCATCTCTCTCTCTTTAACGAATACAATTTCCCTTCTTTGAAATGGTTTATCATCTTTCATAATGCAAACAATAGCTTGTAACACTGTTTACATCATTTTACAATTTAGGAATTGCTTTCAAATCTGTTGCTTATTTTGTAACTGCTTCATGAAGTCTCTGGAGTCAAGACTATGACCCCCTTCCCTTTTGTTGTGTAGTCACTAAGTCGTGTCCAACTCTTTGCGACCCCATGGACTGTAGCCTCGCAGGCTGCTCTGTCGATGGGATTTCCCAGGCAAGAATACTGGAGTGGGTTGCCATTCCCTTCTCCAGGGGATCTTCCTGACCCAGGGACTGAACCCGTATCTCCTGCATTAGGCAGGCATTGGCAGGCAGATTCCTTACTGCTGCACTACAAGGGAAGCTGACCCCCTTCCTAGAGATTAGGAAATGGAGGCCCTTGTGGTCTGTTTCCTCCACGCCTGCTCCTTGAGCAGTAAGTTCATGTTCTCTGACTTCAGTGTTATTTGGAGGAATCCTGCTTGGGGGCCACGGTGCTAGTCAGTCTTCCTTTCTCTTCAGAAGAAGGTTAGGATCCCATTCACTGACAACCCCTCCCACCTCATGTTTTTAGCTCTGGTCTTTTCTCCTGATTCTGTGTCTGTGTATTTCAGGTATTGACATGATTATTACCTACATTTCCCCTAAACCTAAGGTGTGTGTCTCTGTTTTCAAGAAGCCTTTTTGTTACTGTGGCGTAATGTGTAAATGTAGAGCCTTTCATAATCGATTGGCAGCCCTTCTTAAGACATTAAAACCAGTTCTGAATGGATAGTTGCATATCAGCCCTGTGCCTTAAAGTTTTAACCTCTCTTAAGCAAGGAAGTCCGACGAGAAGGCAAGCTTTTTCCTCGTACCATTTGCAACCCACCATGTTCACTGTTGCAGGTGTATCTTGCATGGGCATTGAGCATTTTTTTTTTTTTGAAAAAACTGTTGTTGAGCAAGTCAATCTTAGGAAATAGAAATATGTTAGGTGAGAGGGTCAAAGCTAGAAATAAGAGGGGAAGATGACGGGTGGGTGAGCAAAGAGATGTTGAATGAACCTTCTACTGTCAAAGAAATACAGCTTCACCCTTTCCTGACCTGAGGCTTTTGAGAAAATCTGCAGGAAAGCTTGCCTACTGCTCTGGTGAGCTGTGTGGAATGTTGGTGCACAGGACAGAGTGAAAAGAAGCAAGACTCTAGACTGAGAGGTGTGCTAGTGGTCCCCTCCTCTTCCTCAGGTGGTTCACCAGCATTTAAGGCTCAGAAAGAACAAGTCATGGACCTCATAACCTGAGAGAGATGCTGAGCATTCTGCAAAGCAGGTGGAAGATGGAAAATGACCTTCACTGGGCATAAACAGTGGATGAATCTAAGAGGGTGACAGGTAGTAGGAATAAATGAACATTCGTCCCAGGTGGTTTAAAAGGCCAAGACTATGTGTCCAGAATTAGAGAAATAAAATTTAGCAGCAATACATAAAAAAAAAGAGATTGAGGATTAGGTATAAATGCGTATAAATATACAGTATGGTCCATATTGTATTAGTCATTCTGTAGTGCTATTGCCTTGCCCTCACCTCCCCGAAAGTGAAAGGTGGTGCTGGAGAAGACTCTTAAGAGTCCCTTGGACAGCAAGAAGATTAAACCAGTCAATCCCAAAGGAAATCAACCCTGGATAGTCATTGGAAAGACTGATGCTGAACCTGAAGTTCCATTACTTTGGTCACCTGTTGTGAAGATCCTGATGTTGGGAAAGATTGAAGGCAAAAGGAAAAGAGGGTGGCAGAGGATGAAATGGTTAGATAGCATCACCAACTCACTGGACATGAGTGTGAGCAAACTCGGGGAGATAATGAAGGACCAGGAAGCCTGGTTTGCTGCGGTCCATGGGGTCGCACAGAATCAGACACGACTTAGTGGCTGAACAACAACGAAACAACACCTACCCCAAAAAAAAGTCCCTAATGTAAGCATAGGTTGCATTAAGATAACAAATGCCTTGTAGGAGGTCAGCTATTATTGTCACTCATTTTAAAAGAGAGAGAACACAGAATAGGCTGAGCTCAAAGGAATGCACCCTGGATAGGAAATGCTCTGAATTTCACTCAACCATTGAGGAATGGTGGAAGAATTGAGATGGATGATGGAGAAGAGCAGGGTGTCTGCACATTTGACAAGAGCTAAGTCATGACCAGGAGTTTCCAGTGGCTGGTGGGTTCAGGCAAAAGCTGGTGTTGCTGAAGGAGATTGTGTATTCATGAGAGGATTGAGCTGGCTGAACCTGGAGGCCTCTTCCACGTGAGGATTCTATGGTCTCTTTTTAATTAAATGATCCAGTATGTTCTTCTAGCTTGAAAACCTCTGAGTTGACCTTTTTATTTCATCCTTGATGAAATTCTCTGTGATCATGTTTATCAAGCGGTGCTCTGCTGGCCAACGGAGGTCTCTGATGACCTTTGCAAAAGCCTGAGCAGAAGTAGGGAAACACTGAGTTTTAGGGTAGCAGTTTTTGTGCTAAAATATCACTTTCATGAAAAGCTTGTGGTATCTGGAGCCGGAGTCAGCAGTTGAGAATTCAGGCTCGGAGACCAGGCTGCCAGGATTTGAGTCCTGGCTCTGCCTGGAGCTAGACATGTGACCTTGGGAAGTTCTCTGGGAGCTAGACATGTGACCTTCTCTGAGTTTCTGTTGCCTTATCTATGAAACAGGGGTGATACTAACAGTTGGTATCTCCTATCTCCTAGTGTGGTTGTGAAGTCTTAGAAGACAATACATGTGAGGTGCCTAGGACAGAACCTGACACGTAGCAAGTAGTCAATACAGGTTAAATGCCAGTGAAAAAAATTATCTTTTAGTGTTTTCATTCAAAAGAAGTAGATGTTGGCAACCTGATTTCCTTGCCCTAGATAACTTAATCTGGTAAGTCAAAAATCAGAAGGATTCTGTTTATATTTGGGCTCAGAGAATCCCTTGCAGTTGGGCGTTGCATCCATGCCAGGCATCATTCTCTCATTTTTTTTTTTTCTATTAAATCTGTTTCTTTTGGACAAACTATTTTCATTACTGTGCTGCACCCATGAGGCCTGTCCTATCCCACTGCAGTGACACCCACAAAACCGTATTTCGTTTCTTTCATTGAAATGAAATGGTCACTGTTTATGGCCCATCTCTGTGCGCTGACATTGATTTTCGCATGTGGCGTGTAGGTTTCTTTCAAGAATTGTAGGGGAGCACACTGCCAGACCTTTTGCTTTCTGACGCTTCCCAAAATGATTTTCAAATGTATGCACAGGCTCTGCGTGTGTGACCTTGATCAAATCACTGTTCTTCTCTGATTCTCCAAATAGGCACTGTTGACACCTGCCCAGATCATATCCAAGGTGTTTTTGAAGATCAGGTTAGACATTATCTGTGAAAGTATTTTAGAGTTGAGCAAATCCTCTGCCTACATGGGATATTAAAAATGATTATTGTCAAGAGCTAGTTTCAAGATTTATACACACATCTAGTTATTTTCCAACCTTGCCATTCGGCTAGAGTTGGGAAACCTCGGAGAGCTGAAATTATTTCAGTATCCAGTGGAGCAAAATGCAATTTAGTTTGTATTTTCTATTATATCTTATATTCTTGTAATTATGTGCAGCCTGTATATCACAAGTCATTAGCTGGGAGCTCCTTGAAAAAGAGAAATAGGAGATGCTGTTACCTTGATTCTCGCAGTGGACTTTTTAAGTGTTTTATTTGAGGATATTGCTTTTTATGTATCCTGGTTATTGTTTAACTGTGGTTAAGTGGCTTGCTAATAACTGGCCCCAGGAGTTAAAGCAGGATGATGATAAACTAATGATTTAACAATTAAGATGGTAGGAGTAAAAAAGAAAACTGAACTAAAATGTGTTCTTTAGAGTTAGTATAACTAAAATTATTTTAAAACAGAGAATGATTGCATGGTTTAAAAATTTTATGCTTACGATAATTTATTAAGCATCCATATTTGAAAGGACTGTCCCTAGGCCTTGAGGGCAGAGCAACAAGACAAGATGTGACCTTCAGAGCTGATGTATTCGGGGGGTATTGGAGGGAAGAGGTGTTCAGGCAATAAATATATAAATTATGCATATGTGTTCTTCTGTGTGTGTAAGTGTGTGTTAGTTGCTCAGTCTTGTCTAACTCTTTGCAATCTCATGGACTGTAGCCTGCCAGTCTCCTCTGTCCATGGAATTCTCCAGGCCAGAATACTGGAGTGAGTAGCTATTCCCTCCTCCAGGGGATTTTCCTGACCCAAATATCAAACCCATGTCTCCTGCACTGCAGGCAGATTCTTTACCATCTGAGCCACCAGGCAAGTTTGTGTGCATATAGATATATGTATATTGTATATACACATACATATAATACAATAAATGCTATGAAGGAAAGTAGAGAAAGGAATAAAGGACAGAAAGGTCGAATTTTTCTATTATTTTTAGCTTTAATTGTGCCAAAATAACGTAACATAAAATTTAACATCTTAAACCATTTATATTGTATAGTTCAGTAGTGTTCTGTTCACCTAGCCAACCTCCAGGAGTTTTTCATTTTGCAAAACTGAAACTCCCTACCTCTTCCCTTCACTCCCCAGCCCCCGAAAACCCCCATTTCTGCCTTTATGAGTTTGACGACTCCAGGTTCCTCCTGTCAGTGGAATCATACAGAATCTGTCTTTTGTGTCTGGCGGGTTCACTTTGTGCAGTGTCTGCCAGGTCCATCCGTATTACAGCATGTGTGATTGCACCTCTGTAGTTACTATGACAATGTTGTATAGTGTATACACGTCTGTAATTACTCTGACAGTGTCGTGTAGTGTATAGTTTACGTGATCCTTTGAAAACCACTTTGAGACTTTAAGCAATTACATCGGTTTTCAATGAGTAATCCTCGAAGTTTAAAAACATTTTATCTTTCTGACTTGGGAACTCATGCCTCCTAGAGCAGACAGTACTTCTGTGTCTTCAGAGACTTCAAGTGTATATAGAAGAGGTGTGTCAGGATGCTATAGCCACCCACCAACAGGCAGCCTTCTGTTTGTCGAGAATAATGAGTGAGATGAGAAATTGGAGTGTTTAAAAAAATAATGTAAACGAGTAAGGGAGTGTACATTGTATATTCACAGAGAGATGTGTATTTGTTTCACACATGCCTAGCTGGGAGCCTTTTCTGTAACTGTAATAAGAAGTTCGAATGTGTATTAAATGAAATTGCATTTTTGTTCTGCTCAGGGGCTCAGATAGAAGCAGTCAAAGCTGCCTTGTCTGTCCTACCTGCAGTGACAGGAGAGATGGGCCATGCTTTTCATCACTTCAGGCCGCTTCACCTTCCAGTGCCCTGTGGCCTGTGAAAGTGGGTGTGTGCTCACCCTGTTGCAGTGTGCGTTTTAGTGCATCTCCTGTTCTTTGTGATGGTGGTTGTCCTGTTGCCCCAGAACAGATGTGTTTGTGTAACTCTCCTGTGCCCTCACCATATGCTTGGATGACGACCTACAGGCGTGAGCAGGGTGTCTCGAAGAGCAGAGGCCCTGCATCCCTGACCATGAGGATGTTGTGCTGACCGCAGGTTAATGTTTCATGATGTGTTTTACCAGAGACCCTGAGACCATCTTTCTTTCTTTTTTTTTAAAATTTTTTCAATTAATTAAATAATTTGTTTTGTTTGTTTTGATTGCGCTGGATCTTCGTTGCTGCACACAGATTTTCTCTAGCTGTGGCAAGTGGGGACTACTCTCTAGTTGCAGTGCTCGGGCCTCTAATTTCGGTGGCTTCTCTTGCTGTGGAGCACAGGCTGCAGACACTCAGGTGCACGGGCTTAGTTGCTCCGAGGCACGTGGGATCTTCCTGGACCAGGGATCAAACCCACATATCCTGTGTCTCCTGTACTGGTGGGCGGATTTTTTACCACTGAACCACCAGGGAAGCCCCTTGAGACCGTCTTTAACCTAGTTTACATAGCAACATACTCTGTGCTACCAGCCCTAGTCTAAATCTCAGGAGATTTAGGTTAATATAGGTTTTGAGGTATTAATTTCACTGTGGTTGCTAAATGTGACACAGGAGTAACTCCTTTTATATTTTATTTTTAAGTTTTATTGGAGTCTAGTTGATTTGCAATGTTGCATTAGTTTCAGTTGTATAGTAAAGTGAATCAGTTATACATATACATATATCCACTCTTTTTTTTTTTTTTTTAAGATTCTTTGCACATATAGGTCACTACAGGGTATTGAGTAGAGTTCCCTGTGCTGTAGAACAGGTCCTTATTAGTTAGTTATCTATTTTATATAGAATAGTGTGTGTATGTCAGACCCAATCATCTTAAATACTCTTGAGTGGAATTCCCATATGGAAACTGAACAGTGATCAGGTTCTTGGCAGGAGGGCTTTGCATGAAGCCCAAACTGCATGGTACCTGCATCCACTGAAGGCCAACTTCTCTGTGTCTCTTTATTATTCTTAGTTCCTCTTGTGGGGGCAAAACAGACATTCCAATTGGAATGGGTCTGATCTGAATTAAAACCCTGCTAAAACTTGTTTTGTTTTCTTCCTAAATCAACGGGGCGGGGGGGGGGGGGGTGCAGATTTGTTTCTTTTGTACAAAACTTGCTGGTGCCACAACACGTATTTGGACCCACAAGGATGACCCAAGGGCACTGGGGCAGGTGGGAGCCCGACTCAGACCTGGCAGTGGCTGAGATTCAGAATGAATACAGGACAATGAATACAGAATGAATACAGAATGAATACAGGACAAGGCCTCATCGAATGCAACACAGTTTATTTTTAATTTTATTTACCAGGGAAAGAAAAATTAAAGTGTGCTAATTCTAATTCTAAAACAGTTCTGCCAAAGGGCAACAGGTTTTTTTTTTTTTTTAATGCATTTCCAAAACATTAAACCATTAAGAACCTTTCTTAATGATAAACATTAAAAGGGTATAAAAAGTATCTGCCCTATTAGACTGCAGATATAAATACATGGCTTTGGGCAGCATGTTGCAATTGGGCAAGGTCTAGAACCCAGCAGCATCACGGCACCGTTTTTATTATAATATATTCAGCCCGTGCTGTACAGGTCTTTATGCCCCATAGGCTGTAATATCCAAACCTTAACCCCCGCCTTGAAACACTGAGTCAGCACTTTCCAGTGTCCATGCCTATTAACTGTTCAGTTGTGTCCGACTCTTTGCAACCCCATGGACTGCTATCCACCAGGCTCCTCTGTCTATGGGAATTCTCCAAGGAAAGAATACTGGAGTGGGTTGCCATTTCCTCCTCCAGGGGATCTTTCTGACCCAGGGATTGGACCTGGGTCTCACACATTGCCGGCAGATTCTTTACTGTCTGAGCCACTAGGGAAGTCTCAGCCCTAAGGCCATGGCCGGGGAGGAGGTAGGATTATAACTTCTGGAGCAGTTTTGTGTGAGGGGTTTGCTTCTAGAGAAGCCAGCTTCAGCTGCTACTTATACCCAATGGCTCAGTGGGTAAAGAATCTGCCTGCCATGCAGGACGCATAGGAGATGCAAGTTTGATCCCTGGGTCGGGAAGATTCCCTGGAGAAGGAAATGACAACCCACTCTAGTATTCTTGCCTGGGCAATCTCACAGCCAGGGGAGCCTGGTGGGCTACAGTCCATGGGATCGAAAAAGAGTTGGACATGACCGAGTGACTAAGCATGCTAGAAAAGTCAGACAGATGGAGGTGGTTGTTTCAGAGTACTCATTATCCTGTCTCTGCCACTCCTAAGTGCCCTGATGGTTCTAGAAGGTGTCGAGCAGGTCCCTTGTCTGTAAAGAGTAAGTATTGCTTATGGAATTTCTAGGCGTGAGGTTGAAGTCTTTGTAGGCAGCTCCCTGTGTGGCTTTGAATAAATTAAGGAGGAAGAGAAAGTTAAAAGAAGGATCTGGAGATTATCAGTCAGTGGCTGCAGCTTCCCCAGGCCATACCTCTGATGGGCCATTTGACGCTTAAAAAAAAACAATACTCAAAACCCTCCCATGCTGTGTTCTGTATGTCGTGACCAGGTTCCTGGTGCAGTGCTCTGATGGCACCGGTCTCTATGAGAGGGGCTCTGCTGTCCTAGAGAAACCGGCCTGTGGTCAGGGTTGAGATTGGAGATGTGCGTCCTGATACCGTGGACTCAGGGACTGAGATGGGTCCTGATACCATTGACTCAGGGACCAAGGTGGGTCCTGATACCGTGGATTAAGGGACTGAGGTTGTTCCTAGTACCGTGGACTCAGGGACTGAGGTGGGTCCTGATACCGTGGACCGAGGGACTGAGGTGGGTCCTGATACCATTGACTCAGGGACCAAGGTGGGTCCTGATACCGTGGATTAAGGGACTGAGGTGGGTCCTGATACCGTGGACTCGGGGACTGAGGTGGGTCCTGATACCGTGGATTTAGGGACTGAGGCGCACAGGTACACTCTTCCCCTCTGGACTGCTTCTGAGACAGGCTTACCTTTATTCTAAGCCCACGACCGAATGAAGACCTGAAAGGACTAGTTTCAGTATCACCTTTGTCTTCAGGACATTTCAGGAAAAGTTCCCACAGGCCTTAACTCATCAGGTTTGCTCTGGGTTTGTGCCTCAAGTACAGCAAGTCTGATTTCATGAACTAGGAAGTAGATCGATGCTGTCTTTGATCTCATAGGTCCTATGTGCTTCTGTTCATCTTGCCTGGGCAGGCTTAGATTCATCCTCCTTTTCTCACACCAGCTCTCAGTTCATTTGTACCTGTTCATGTGGCTAGAACTCATGGGAACAGACTCAGCTACATTTGGGCTCCAATTAGAACTTTTCTACTTCATCTGTGAGGAAAATCCTGCTCGTGCTTAAAAACTAAATTAATAAGAAGTTAAATGAGAGCTAAAACTTGCAGAGTGATAACAATGGATTATGAAAGCTTGATGAAATGTCAAAATTTTAGTTTATGAGGCTGAGACACGTTCCTTTGTTTGGATAATGTTTTTCTAAATTAATTTTAAGAATATAAAGAACCAGTAATTGCATTACCTATTAGAATAAATTGCAAGTGAATAGAAAGCTTTAAAAATGAATAATGCATATAAATGAAATTAAAACTACAAATACCAGAAATTTTATTAGGAAGCATGGTTATACCTATTATTAAAATAAGAAAGATAATAGAACTGTTTGAGATCAAAACTGCTGGTCTTCCATCCATGTTATTACCTTTGTAGAAAGAGTAAAATAAGTAATATTCAGGTAAAATATTTCTATTGACCAAATAGCAATATTTCTTTCTTACAGATCTAGACAACTGACTCTAGACATGGATTTATAGCTGGCATTGAAAACTCTTTCTAGCATATATTAGCAGTAGAAAAATACAGATATTAACATATATATATATTTCTGTTAGGTGTTATATATTGTTATTTACTATTCTTTAGCTAGACTCTATCACTCTTAAGATGGATCGTGAATTCATCATACCTAACATTTTACTTGTTAATGTTTATAGCTTTTTCATGACCTGTTTTAACTACTGAAGCCAGAAGTACCATATAAGAAGGCAAAATATATAGAAATATATAGTGAAGAAGGTCATGGATTTCCTCATCTTTCAGTTCCTTTCCTGGGAATAATACTTGGGTGTTTATCTTTGCACATCTCTGTCTCTACCCATTTGCACATATAAATATCAGTCTGTGTCCCAGGTCTATTACTTACTCTTTCTAACCATAGAGGAGCATGTTGTTCGTGGGTTTCTGCAGTTTGATTTCACCTTGGTCAGTACTCTCTGAACATCTCTCTAGTGGCTAGAGTCTAGTGCAGTATTTGTGTATCTTTCCCTCATCCTTAGAAGTAGCTGTTTATTATCCTGAGACATGCTGAGCTGTTAGTCACTCTCAGTCATGTCTGACTCTTTGTGACCCCATGGACTGTAGCCTGCCAGGCTCCTCTGTCCACGGAATTCTCCAGGGAAGAATACTGGAGTCAGTAGCCATTCCCTTCTCCAGGGGATCTTCCCAACCCATGGATCAAATGGGTTCAGTATAATGAAGGCAGTGCCTTCCTCTGGAGTGAAGGGCAGACAGGTGTGCTTTCACCCAAGTAAGAGTTTTGGGTTCCCTGAGCTCAGGGTCCCACAGGTGTAACACAGACCTACTGTGTGCAGCACGGCCTGGACCCTCACTGTTGCCCTCGTGAAACTTTGGGGGCAAAGTGTGATGTGATGAGCTTTTTGCTCAAGCTACTTACTGTGTTGTCAGTAGTGAAGTCCTCTGTTTCTGACCCAGGAATCTCCTGTCTTCTGCTAACATCCATGAAACTGGGGCTGGTAACTCGTTAATGTGAAAGTTGGGTGAAATCTCAGACTCTTCAAAGTTCTTAACAGTATATACTTAGAAGAAAAGAAAAGTTGCCCTTTATAACATCCTCTGACTCCTGCATTTTGAGGAGTAGGAAATTGAGCCCTGGATAAGCAAAGCAACTTGCACGAGTGCACAGTAAGTCTGTTTACACAAATGCATGGTGAGCCTGCGCAAGTGTACCAACAGTCTGTTTGCACAAGTGTCCAGTTTGCACAAGTGCACAGTGAGTCTGTTTGCACAACCGCATAGCTGCAGATGTGGCTGTCCGAGCCAGCCCTTGGTCAGTCAGCACACTTTGCTTTCCCCATCACTACAACACTTGGCTCTGTGAGGACAGCCCACAGCCCTAGTGTAGATAAGAATTTCTCATTTCAAGAGAGAAACAGAATTGACGTAAACCGAGAGGCGTGGCTGTTGTATAGAGCGTATAACTGTAACCTGAGCGGGTGATCAGCATGGAGAGATGCTCGGAGGATAGAAGATCAATATTGACCAGGGTCACTTAGCTCTAGTTCTCCTAAGAACTGCAAAATGAGATTAGTTGGCCTTCTCTCTTGTTTCTCAATTTGTGTGTTTTCTGGTCACTGCAATTCTGAGGCCGGGTGCTAATACATTTTAAATTATAAAGTGGGGCTCTATTTGATCACAGGTATTAAAAACACCTTGTAGCCAGCAGAATGTGCAGACTTAGCAAGGTGGTGGCTTTGCCCTCACTTAAGCTTTGGAACATCAGCAGGGCCATCTTTTTCACTTATTAGGTGTATGTTGGTAGAGCCTGTTTTGTTTTTATGTGGTAGCATGCATCTTCCTCTCTTAGGAAAGAATTTCTTTGTCATATTGTGAGATCGTAACTCTTCTTTATTTTATCAGTAGTATTCATAAGCCTTCTAGCACACTGATCACTTCTCAACTTCAATTATTAAACAGGTTTCTATTCTAATAGTGACTTTAGGATATTGACTGCTACAAGGAGTCTGCAAGCAGATGACAGTCATCTTTCATATAAATTCCAATCAGGTTTCATCATTTTTTGAGAACAAAGACACATCTCTCCACCTCAGAATGGCCTTTAGCAAATTTCATAAAGCAGAGCTTCTCCATGGAAGCTGACAGAACATGACTCTGGGCTCTGCACCTGTGTATTCGCTGAGCCCCAGGCCTGTGGCAGAGAAAATTGAATGTTGCCTGGGTGACCTGTCTCTAAGCCGGGTCTTTAATCCCACGGTGGTTATTGAAGCTCTCGCTGTGGCCAAAGTGAAAGCAGAAGTGAGGCCAGAGGTGACTTCTGCAGACAATCTGGACCCAACCACAGAGGAAATCGTTGACACCCGCCCCCCACTGTCGTGGCTTCCTTCTCTGGCCACTCGTGTCTAAGTCTAGAAAACACACAAACCCTCTGAGAAGCCTGCAGTGTCTGAGAATGACTGAAGAAGTCAGCAGTAGAGGTTGTGCACTCAGGCACTCAGTCATGTCCAGCTCTTTGGGACCCCATGGCCCGTAGCCCACCCTCCAGGCTCCTCTGTCCATGGAATTCTCCGGGCAAGAATTCTGGAGTGGGTTGCCGTGCCCTCCTGCAGGGCATCTTCCTGACCCAGGGCTGGAACCCGCGTCTCTTACGTCTCCTGCACTGGCAGGCAGATTCTTCACCACTAGCGCCACCTGGGGCAGAGTAAGGAGTTTGTATTTTACTGTGTTTACACTATTGCTTAGACTTGTATGATCACACTGGACTTTAGAAAGGTCTCTAACTACAGGACAGAGAGACTCTGGAGGGGAGCGAAGGACACCCGGGATGATAAGTGAGAAGGATGCACAGAGAGCCTGGGGGTGAGGGCTGATGCTGGGACGGCCGCTGTGCCTAGAGAGAGCTGCTTCATCCGGGCTTTCTAGGACCAAGGATGGAGAGGATGTAGTGACTGGCTCCCTGCAGAGGGTGAAGCAGTGGAAAGAGCCAAGGGTGAGTCACAGGTTTCCAGCTGGAAGGAGTGGGCAGCTCGTGGAATTCTTTACTGACTTCAGGGACATGGGCTGCTGCTGCTAAGTCGCTTCAGTTGTGTCCAACTCTGTGCGACACCATAGATGGCAGCCCACCAGGCTCTGTCGTCCCTGGGATTCTCCAGGCAAGAACACTGGAGTGGGTTGCCATTTCCTTCTCCAGTGCATGAAAGTGAAAAGTGAAAGTGAAGTCGCTCAGTCGTGTCCGACTCTTTGCAACCGAATGGACTGCAGCCTACCAGGCTCCTCTGCCCATGGGATTTTCCAGGCAAGAGTACTGGAGTGGGGTGCCATTGCCGTCTCCCAGGGACATGGGCAGAGGAACATTAATCCAGGAGGAGGGGTAAGAGAGAGAAGTCTGCGGGGAAGAGGAATACATGCAGTTGCGTTTTAAGGGTGCAGAGCTGGAGATGCCCAGACATCTAGGTGAGGGTGTCCAGCAGGCAGCACCTGGGGCCCCCTCCAAGCTGGCTGAGGCCACCTCCCTTGTCTTAGCTCATCCCATGGACAGAGAAGCCTGGAGGGCTACAGTCCACAGGCTGGCAAAGAGTCGGACACAACTGAAGCAACTGAGCACTCAGTCTCCCCTAACTTAAGCCTGGCTTCACCTCTCTCCACCCCTCACGACTGACCCCCCCACTGCCGGTTTTGTGTGTTGCTGTCTCTCCCTCCGCTGGACTGTAAGCTCCAGGAAGGCAACGTGTTCTGTCCTTCTCATTGGCAGTGCGAGGCCAGGGGGACCCTCAGGGAGCAGGAGTGAAGACTGGCTCCCCTGCCCTCACTGTCCGGCTCTGGCCTCCTCGCCATCAGCTCCCCGGCTCCGTGCCGCCTCACCAAAAGCTGCCCCTTCCTGCCTGGAGGGACCTTGGATGGGGGGCTCCTGCCACCCTCGCTCCCCCAGCAGGTCTCCTCCTGGGGCTTGCCCTCAGCTCTGGGCTTTGGGCGAGGGAACCATGTGTTCCCGTGGAATTATTTTCAAACAGTCTGGTCTCTGGGCTCCACGGGAAGCCTCAAGTCTTCAGGATGAACCTCTGTCTTGTCCAATGATGTACACACAGCGTCTGCCGGGTGGCCCTCAGCGGACGTTTAGTGGACGAGTCCACGTGACTCAGGGTCTGGATTGGTACCTGATGAGCAGTGAGTGATGAGGGTTTTCCCTCCAGAAGCAGCTGCATCAGTCAGAGTGTGGTCATCAATCTTATGTCCCCTGCCAGCCTCCTGTTCTTCATGTACTGACCCCTCCTTGCCTCCCCGAGCTGCCCGTGTCCCCCCGGGGAGCAGCTGCCCTCCCCAGTGCTTAAGTACAAACAAGCATCAAGTACATAGTGCCCTGAGGCGGGGGTTCTTATAATCAGGGGCTTTAGGGAGGCCTGTGGGGGTCTTCACCTTCAGGACCCCCGCCCCGGGCCAGCTCCTCCTGGAAGCTTATATTTCAGTCACCTCGGACCGCGCCCACCTCCCCAAGCACATCACCCAGGCTTCTCCATCACACCTCGGTGCCTTTCCGTCTGTTGTTCCCCGGCTCAGAAATGCCTTTCCTCCTCTCCTTTCTGCCTGTCAGACGCTCAGCTCACCCTCTCTGTGCGGGAACCGCGAGGCCTGGTCTGTTCATCATGCAGCCAGTGTCCTAGCGCCGTTCTTGGTGGGACGCTGACCCTGACCAGTCTGCAATAAACCACTGTGTTTGTGGCGGCGTTTGTCTCAGGTCCTCAGAACTCGCCTTCTGTCTCTGGCTCCGTGCTGACTGCTGGAGGAAGAGGACACAGTGCAGACTTAGCTCTCTTCAGCCGTGACACCAGTGCCTGAGGGCACTGGTGCTGCTCCGGACGTTGGTAGAATGGCGCCTGCTTCCTCCCACCCCCTCCAAGTCAGGCTCCTTTCTCCTGTTAATACTTTTCCGTGCCCTCTCTGGCAGCAGCCTCCTTGGAGAACAGCATCTGGGGAAGCCATTATCAGGTTAGCTCAGCGCCTATTTAATGCATGTTTAGCTGCCTTACTGTCACATAAAAACGTAAGGTGGTAAAATAGAGTAGTAAAACTGTCAATAAAAGCTCCACTTCCACCCACTATTTAATGCCAAAGAGCAGGAGACATTTGAGATTTTCATCCATAGTACTAAATCGGCACCATCAAGGTTGGTAGGCAGTCAATTTGCCTTGAAATATTGTTAACTTGATGAATAAAAATGTAAATTTTTAGAATGCAGTGGGGTCTAGAAAGCAATGTGTTCCCGAGTTTCTTACGGAATAGTCTTCGGATAAGGTCAGGATCGGAAGGAGTCCCACACCTTGGGGCCCCCGGGTATTTTTTTAACCTTTTCTTTTGTATTGGGGTATAGCTGATTAACAATGTTGTGATAGTTTCAGGTGAACTGTGAAGGACTCAGCCTCAGCTGTACATATGCACGTATCCATTCTCCCCCAAACTCCCATCCAGGCTGCCAGGTAACATTGAGCAGAGTTCCCTCTGCTGTACAGAAGGTCCTAAGTACAGCTGTGTGTACATGTCCATCCCAAACTCCCTAACTCTCCCTTCCCCCCATCCTTTCCCCAGCTCCGCCAGCAACCATAAGTTTGTTCTCTAAGTCTGTGAGTCTGTTCTGTAGGTATGTTCATTTGTATCACTTCTTTTTAAATTACGCATAGAAAGAATGTTATATGATCTTTCTCCTTCTCTGACTTACTTCACTCAGCGTAACAATCAATGTCTAGGTCCATCCACTACCAAGTGGTTTTAAACACAGAAGTGTTGTCGTGGAAGAATCTAGAAAGATGCCCCACTGTCCCCACCTTTAGTGCTCTATAGTTTGTAAGCTAAAGCCACATGCCTTGTCTCACCTCATCCCCCAGATAACCATGAGGTGGATAACAGTCTCCTCATTTTCCAAATCAAGGAGCTGAGGAGCTGAGGTGTCAAAGGTCACACAGAACCAGGCTCCAGTTCCTCTTGTGTCTGACTCTGAAGTGCTTTCTTTCTGGTTTGACCCAGCTGCTTCATGGCTGGGGACCTAAAAAAAAAAAATCAAATTGATGCAAATGTCTAGAGATTCCCCAGATAGTCCACCATCCTGCTTACTGTCTGAAGAATAACTTCCCTCAGCGTCCAGGGGTCAGGCGGGCTCCAGAATACTTGCAGTCCTTCCACCATCCGGGGGAGGGTATGGATGCCAACAAAGTTCGTTCAGAGTCTGGGACTCATTCCTGAAAGCATCAGCCCATTGTCCCTGATGGGACAGAACCTTCAGAATCCATGAGAAAGTCAGCTTATATTTCCAAATTATACTTTGAAGTTGGAAGATAAAAGGAGGGCCATCTCAGGCCTAGTGTCAAAGAGTGGGGCTCGAGACTTTGTTCACATTCTAGAGAGCTTATCAGAACTTGAAATGAATGTGATAGCAAATCTCCTAGAGGAAAGTCCTCACCACCTTATAACCAGGTTTAAAGAAGTTTAGCTCAGCCTTAGACTCCTGGAATCAAAGCCGTTGGTAGGGTTTTTGAAATGTGTTTTCCTTTTCTCAGGATAGAGAAAAGCAGATCCCTGACTTTTATGTACCCAGCCTCCTGGGAAGGCTTTCCATTGTGTGGTTCGGGTCCATTCTTAGAGCACCACAGAGAAACACAGTGGCACTTACATGTCTGAGGGTGGCCTTGGCCGGGCAGTGTTTCCCGTCGCCCTGTGTGCTGGAAGGAGCTGGCTGGGTAGGGTTAGGAGGTTCAGACCCAACATCGGGAACAGTGGATGCCCACCCTTGACTGAGGCTCCTGAATGAAGCTGGGTCCTTAGAGATTCAGTCAAGCGTGGGAGTGAGTAAGTACAGAGGGTAGGTGTGGACTGGGGTAGTCCAAAATGAGCAAATATTATTAAACTTGGAAAACGGCTTTATACACCTGCATTTATAGTGACCTTCTGAGTTGGTGTCATGGACTGAACTGTCCTCCCCAAATTCATGTTGGAGTCCTAACCCCCAGTCTTCAGTATGTGACAGTATTTAAAGAAGGGTCTTTAAAGAAGTAATTAAGGTAAAACGAGATCATTAGGTTGGGCCCTGCTCTAATATGACTGACGTCCTTATAAGAAGAGGCGATTAGGACACAGATACACCCAGAGGAACAGCCACGTGGGGACACGGAGAAGACGGCTGTCCACCGGCCCGGAAAGGTGGCCCTAGGAGAAACCAACACTGCTGACACCTTGATCTTAAACTCTCCAGCATCCAGGACGGTAAAAAAATACAAATCTGTCATTCAGGCCACCCCGTCAGTGGTTATGTTGCTATGGCAGCCCTAAACATCAAATACAGTTGGTACCCCCAACATTGAGACCGTTGGTGAGGCACAAGTCTTTCAGGCTATGACTGTACCCCCAAATCTGCCTTTATTTCCCTCCCCCCCCACAGCATGTCTCTTGAGAAATGTGTGAAAGTTTGTGAAAACCCTTGCCTGGCTGTGCTGAAATATGACTTTATGAGGTTTATTCTTTGATGATAATTAGAGGAAGGTTGAGGCAGCTGTGAGCAGGAGAGTCTGTGAGGCTGGTTACGCCACCACTACAGGAACGAGCAGAGAACATTTGCTGTCTTTGGTTGTTCTTACATTGTTAATGGCATAAGCTCTCACCTCCAAATGCTTCGTGTGTGATAGATGTGAGCCCCAGTGACCAGGGAGGAGGAGCATGTTTCTTCCTTGGCTGTCTTCTCCTCATCGTCATGTCATCGTGTAGCCGATTTGCAAGTCCTACAGCCAACAGCTGTGTCAGTGATTCTCCGTGGACAAAGGGTGAGGCATGGGGTGCCCTGGACCCCAGGGCACAGCGAGGGCTGGTGTTGAAATCGACCCAGGTGATGTTCTGATTTCTACTTTACCTGGTTTAAATACACCCGAGAAAAGAAAGTGCATTTAACACTCTTGTTACTATAGAACTATCTCATTTTAAAAACATATCCTAGAAGATTAAAAACCACATTTGCAGAGTGTGCACTGCTATGATTGGTCTCTTTTTATTCACAGTGTTTATTGATTTATTTTATTCTAAGATGTTAAGTAAACAAAAACTTCTCCCTCTTCTTTGATATTCTGAAAAACAAATATGTGTTTGCAAAGAAAATTGATTTAGAGATTCTTCTGATGATCTGAAATTTTTAGGAAAGTAGTTTATTAGGTCAGGCCCTGCTCTAATATGACTGACGTCCTTATAAGAAGAGGAGATTAGGACACAGATACACCCAGAGGAACGGCTGTTCATTAGTTTATGGTTTGAATAGAATGAATATAAGGGTTCTAATTTTTATTAAAAGGAATGTCATAGGAACCCCTAGTAAGGCCTTTAAAAAAAAATGTTTATTGTGGTAAAATTACACCCAACTAAAACTCTGTACCATTAAACAATAGCCCCTACTTCTCCCCTCCTTCCAGCCCCTGGCAAATTCTACTGTTTACTGTCTCAGTCGACTTGTTCCACGCGCTTCATATAAGTGGAATCATACAGTATTTGTCCTTCTGTTTCTGACTTATTTCACTAAGCGTAATGTTTTAAAGGCTGATCCTTGTTGTAGCAAAATCAAAATTTCATTCATTTCTATGGCTAAATAATATCCACTGTGTTATATAGACCACATTTTATTTATCAGTTCATCTGTTGATGGACATCTGAGTTGTTACCAGCTGCTGTGAACATGCACATAAAAGTGTCTGTTCAGGTTTTAAGGACTTCTGGTACAAGTTAGATTTAAGTTCCACAAAATTTGGGGTTGAAGGTTGAGTTTAATGGAAGTATGAAGAAAATCAGCTACAGAGTAAGTGACCATCACTAATATCTGAAGATTAGAGAAAATGGTACCTTTTCTTAGATACTTTTATATACATTGCCTATGGCTATATACATTGGCTATTGGCTTCCCTCTTGGCTCAGATGGTAAAGAATCTACCTGCAATGCAGGAGAGCCGGGTTCAATCCTTGGGTCAGGAAGATACCCTAGAAAAGAGAATGGTATTAATAGATATTCAGTTAATATTTATTGGATTTAAATAAGTTGAAAGTTCACTCTGTACTGTTTATAATAATTATTATTATCATATATGTTAGTATTAGTTAATATCTGGACTAGCAGTCTTGGAAAGGAATGCATGTCATAGACCAGATGGAAGTAATGGTTTTAGTAGCTTCTACTTTTAAGCCTACAGGAGGGGCACAGTGTCTGCTTTAAATTTGGGCTCTGCCACTTAACTTCATGGATCACCTTGACTAGGGATCAGTAAATTGCAGTTCACAGGCCAAAGCCAGGCTGCCCCTAACTTTGTGTGGTCTGAGAATCCTCTAGTCATTGAAAAAAAAAGATGAAGAAGACAATGAGATATTGTGACACATAAAATTATATAAATTCAAACTCCAATGCCCATGAGTGAAGTTTTATCAAAACACAACCACACGTATTCCTTTACATATTGTCTGTCTTTGAGCTTTAAAGGTCAGACTGAGCAGTAGCAGCAGAAACTGGTCCACGGAGCCTAAAATCTGTATGCTCTGGCCCCATACAGAAAATACGGACTCTCTGGCTCTATAACAGGAGCATTCCCCCAGCCTTGACTTGAACATGTTGTTGGACCAGGCAAGGCCTTAGTTTACTAATCCATCAAATGGAATTAGAAATAGTTTCTACTCATCGGGCTGCTGAGAAGCCCAGTTTGATGGTGAATATAGAGCCCCTAATTTCTCTGGATCGCAGGAGACACACAGCCACCAGTGGCGGGATTTTGTTTGGTGGTCATTAAGTTTATTATTATAATTACGGTTAACATCCAGCTGAGAGAACAGCGTTAGCTGATGGAACTAACTTAGCCTAATTGCAAACAAAGGATCAGGAAACAATGAATGTCCTCTAGTATGTGGCAGCAGCATGCTGGACCCTGGGTAGGGTGCCAGGGGCTAGCAGTCTTGGCTGAAATCTGAGCTTGTTTTGCTTATCTGTAGTTTTTGTCATCTACTGAGGTCCGTATAGTCAAAGCTGTGGTTTTTCCAGCAATCACGTATGAATGTGAGAGTTGGATCGTAAAGAAGGTTGAGTACTGAAGAATCAATACTTTAAAACTGTAGTGTTGGAGAAGACTCTTGAGAGTCTCTTGGACAGCAAGGAGATCAAACCAGTCTTGACAAAGTTTTGTGCACTCAGAAGTTTAATTCTTTTTTCATTGTTTATTTTAATGCAATTTTTAAAGGTTACCTTCCACTCACAGTTATTACAGGATGCTGGCTCTATTCCCCATGTGGTGCAGTACACCCTTGAGCATTTGTTACACCTGACAGTTTGTACCTGTCACTCTCCCACCTCTAGGCTGCCTTTCCCCCTCCCCACTGGTAACCACTAGTTTGCTCCCTTTGAGTCTGCTGCTTTTATATTATATACACTGGTTTGTTGTGTTTTTTTAAGATTCCACATGTAAGCAACATCATACAGTATTTTTCTTTTGCCGTCTGACATTTCACTTAGCCTAATGCCGTCCAAGTCCATCCATGATACTGCAAATGGCAAAATTTTGTGTTTTTTTAATGGCTAATTTCAGTTTTATTGAGGCATAATTGACACGAAAAATTGAAAGATATTTGAAGTATATGTCACGGTAATTTGATACATTTATGTGTTGTGAAAGGATTCCCCCCAGCTGGTTAATAAACATACCCATTACATATTTATCTCTTTTTTTGGTAAGAATATGCAGGTTCTACTGTCTTAGCAGATTTCAGTTAAACAGCACAGTGTTATCAGCTATAGTCAACATGTTTTACATTAGGTCCTCAGATGTTATTCATCTTGTTGCTGAAAGTTTATACCCTTTTAACACCATCTCCCTATTTCCCCGACCCTGCAGGCTCTGGTAGCTACTCTTTTTATGAGTTCGACTTTTTTTTTTTTTTTTAGATTTCGCATATTAGTGACCCCATGCTGTATTTGTCTTTCTCTGTCTGGCTTATTTCACTTAGTATAATGCCCTCAAGGTTCATCTATGTTGTCATGAGTGGCAGAATTCCATTCTTTCTCATGGCTGAATGATACTCCATTGTATTATATCATATCCCCTTTGTCCATTTATCTATTGATGGATACTTGGGTTGTTTCCATATTATGATCATTGTGGATAAGGCATCAGTGAACACAGGGGTGCAGATCTTCAAGATCTGGTTTTCATTTCCTTTGGATCTCTCCCTGGAAGCAGGATTGTTGGATCGTATGGTAGTTTTTAGATTTTTGAGGAACTTGCATGCTGTTCTCCATAGTGGTTGCACTCCTTACATTCCCACCAACACTGCATGAGTTTTCCTCTTCTCCAGGTCCTTGCCAACACTTGTCATCTCTTTTCTTTTTGATGATGGTTGTCCTAACAGACAGGGGGTGATACTGGGGATTTGATTTGCATTTCCCTGATGATTAGTGATGTTAGCATCTTTTCACGTGCCTGTTGGCCATGTGTATGTCAGTCAGCACTTTTAATGTTGGCTTCGTTCACTTCTACACTTTGTATGAAGTTACATTTCATGCCCAGAACATGGAAGCTGCATTTCTGTGTTACTCCCTCCACCCCCACCCACACACACACTGTCTCCTCCTTCATTCAGCTCTAAAAGCCTTCTCTAACTTATAAGATGGTATTTTCTCCTGACCTCACCTCCTGGAATATAGACCTTCCACATCTATTCCAACACTAAGCATCATTCAAAACCCACCAGAGCCTTCACAGTTCAGCAGCGTGATAAATTGCATGTGAGTGTGATTGTGTGTGTGCTGCCTTTGTTTAGCTTGATTTTCTAGATGGTTCATGGCAGCCAGCTTATCTTGTGGTTTCCAATAAGGAGGGACTATGGTGACTTTTTTGAATAATGTCACATGTAGATCCCTGTTTAGCTAGTGACTTCAGTGGTGGTATTTTTGATTGATAACTACTTATATAAGCATTAAAAAATATGAATGTAAAATATATTCTGTGTACAGCCAGACTATTTTAGGGTTAAACATTTCAGTTGGTTTATTTTCAGGATTCAGCAGTTCTTCCCAGAAGGGCGGCAGTGCTGGCTAGCACTGATGCAGAGAAAAGGTGTGAGCCTTCCATCCTGGAGGGTAAACCCCAGGAGGTCATGTGGGCAGTCGACAACCATCACCCAGTTGGAGTGCCTCCTGCCTCTTCGTAGGTGGTTTACCGTCTCTGTGTTCATGTCAGTCGAGTTCCACGTGTACTAAGGACGGCCGCGCCCTGGGGGCAGCGCGATGGGCAGTCTCAGAGAGCTCTTCTAATGTGCCAAGCTTTATGGCGGGTGCTTTGAATGGTCTCTTACATGAATGACTGTTGCAGCTGACGGAAGACCTTGTGGAAATGACTCAGATTAAGCTTCCGCTTTGCTTGAAGATTACTGACCCCATGTCATGGAGTGTAACTCATACACTCCAATTACTCATAAGAGTAAATTTCTCCTCTTACAGTTAACATCGATATAGTCTCAAAAATGAAAAAAAAAAAAAAATCCCTGAATGAGATTCCTAGTCTATTTTTCTGCTTAGGCCCTCACCTCAAGGAGAATATCATGAAAGCACTGGGGAAATTTTATTTTAAAAATCCCCTTTAAAAAACCCTCTCACCCCACCCACTATGAAAGCTAAATACTGTGTCCATGTGTCACCATTTTAAAGTGAGGAATAATGTAAATAAGGGTGTAGGTTTTATTCCAGCAACACATGCTTTTAACCATCTGAGGACTGTAGTGACTTTAGTGGGACTTCCCAGGTGGCTAAGAGGTAAACGATCAACCTGCCAATGGCAGGAGAAGCAAAGATGAGGTTGGGAAGATCCCCTGGAGAAGGGAATGGCAACCCACTCCAGTGTTGTTACCTGGAAAATCCCATGGACAGAGGAGCCTGGCGGGCTACAGTCCATGGGGTCACTGAGAGTTGGACTCGACTGAGCATGCACGCACACAGTGACTTTAGTGGTAATGTTAATGGAGTTACTATTCTGTGTCACTGGAGGATGGCTCATGACTGGGGAGGGAGGGAAAGGGAAAGGAAGGGAGGGAGGGAGGGAGGAAGGAAATAGAGGAAAATCTAAGGCAGCCTTCAGAATTATTAAAGTAAAACAGAAATGATTGTTTGCAAGGCCATAGCACATAATAGAATCTCAGAGTCTTAATTTCATTAATATCCTTGAGGCCAATAATTCTTCTTCCAGAAAGGAGCCAGCTGACCAGGTAGATTTATATTTTGCAGTAGCAGGCCCCTTCTTATTTTAGACAGAACATTCTTTGGTTTGGTTCAGTTGTAAGGTATTCGATGCCCGATTCAGGAGAACTTGTTCCCATTAGTTTGACACTTAAGGCTTTTGCTGGTGGTCCATGTGGTTCCTGGTTTCCTGGAAAACATGAGCAGTGAATGTGTCAAGGGTCATAATTCATGGGATGTGCATAAGAATCCCATAACTTGTAGGAATTATGTGGGAAAGAACCCTTCCTGAGATGTGTGGGTGGTATTTCAGATTCTAAGGATTAACAGCCTCTTTAGAAGTGTGATCTTGGTTCAAATGCCTGAGCATCTCATGGTCCAGTCAACCTGACACATAAATTAACCATCACAATCTTGAATGACACTAAAACTGCTGGGCTAATCACTACCACCTCACTAATTTGAATGGCAAGGACCATTAGCCAAAAACCATCGTGTAAATGTGGAGTGTGTGTGTGTGTGTGTGTGTGCACACGCATGTGTCTGGCCTGAAAGTTTTACTGGAAGTTTGACAGAAATTAACGAGAGCTGCTGAGAAAGGGGATACTTCCCAGGTGGCCCAGTGGTAAAGAATCCACCGGCCAATGCAGAAGACAGAAGATATCAGGATTTGATCCCTGGGTCGGGAATATCCCCTGGAGTAGGAAATGGCAACCCACTCCAGTATACTTGCCTGGGAAATTCCATGGAGAGAGGAGCCTGGCAGGCTACCATCCATGGGGTTGCAAAGAGCTGGACTCGACTGAGCAGCTGAGAAAGGGGGACATCGACCCAGGCAGCAGGTTTTCTGACCATAGAAGCCTGCATGGAAGGTGTGGTTTTTGATCCCCAACCCCCATCCAGCCTTCATAGTCACCTACTTTTGTGACTTCAGAGGGCTCTCCTCAGATATAGATTCCCAAATTAGTAATAACTATGAAATGATTTCAAGAACCCAGTGGTCAGTCTGCTCCACCCAAGAACCTCCATCCTATTCTTCAGACTGAGCTCTCCTCGGGGAAGCCTGCACTGTCCCTGTCAACTGCCTTTCTTTGCTGACCCCCAGCAGCAGAAACAGGCCTGATGAGCCTGACTGATGCTTGGCAGCCTGGTCAGGCATTGGAACAGCTTACAGGCAGAAGGCTCTAAGACCGGCATGACTGCACAGTGATATTCTACCCATGTTAACCCATGTATTTATGGCTCACCAGCCCTGAAGATCACTGTCAGCACCTGCTGTGCATCAAAATGGATGCTTTCCTTTGGTTTCCTTGAGCACTTCCACCTCAGCTAGGGTGTCAAGGTTCAGAATTTGAAAATAGTTACTGTTAAATGTTGAGAGCTGCTCCTGATTATTGTAGCCATCATGGACCACGTGGGGTGTGACAATAGGAAAATTGCAGGTAACGTGTCCACTCCTATTCGAGCTGTAGTTAGATATGTGAAGCTCTTCTGGAGGCAGAAACACCACCTCGGGCTGGGGCAGATCTCAGAATAAACATAAAACCATGTAAAGAAAATTAGCCCCCACCCTATGTTTCCTGTGCTTCCATGGTGGCTCAGATGATAAAATACCTGCCTGCGATGCAGGAATCTCGGGATCGATCCCTGTGTCGGGAAGATCCCCTGGAGGAGGGCATGGCAACCCACTCCAGCATTCTTGCCTAGAAAATCCCATGGAGAGAAGAGGCTGGTGAGCTACAGTCGATGGGGTCACAAAGGGTCCGATATGACTGAGGGACTAACACTACTTTTCCAGAAAACTTTAGTTTGTTTCTCAGCTCTCTATTTTGGATTTGTTGATCACTTCTTCCCTTCCGAGGGTATTTCAGTGAGGACTGCTTTCTCGGGCCATGTAAATGATGACAGTGTTTGCATCTCCAGAATCTCCTGCAGTCTGGTTATGTAAATGGTGAGCACACACTATATTTTATTTCCCACAAGCATGTTTGCACTTGTAAAGCTGAGTGTTTAATATATTTCAAAACTTGTTTAAAGAATGGTCCTTTGGGCACAGCTGGTGAATAGTTGCATGAAAATGCACGCCAAGGCAGGGTAACAAAGTCGTGGAACAGATATGTCTCAATTAAGAAAGTCCCTCTGATAATCAAGGTAACTGTACTGCAGACAAAGGCGTGAGTCAGGCATCTTCACAGGTGGGGCCACCTGACTTCATAACTACACAAACAGGGGAGTTTCATGCTCGGCATCCCTCCCCCACCCTGGCTGGGCTTTAGCCTGTTAAAGAGAACAGGCTCACTTTGGACAAAGCCACCTCTCTGGGAGGATTTTATTTTCTGCCTGTAGCCTTTTGGCGCACAAGTGGGGCTTCACTTGGGCCCAGGGCTCCATGCGTTCACAACACTTTTCCGTAAGTAATTTCAGCAAACTCCCAGAGCCATGGTAGCAGTTGACATCATTCCCATTTTATATTTTCTTTCTAGGCAGTTAGATTTAAAAAAAAAAAATAATAATTTGTTAACTTTCACCTTTGTATTTTTCTTGCCTTGTCTGACTTTTTTTGGGCGCATAATTGCTTCCTAGCATTGCGTTAGTTTCTGCTGTGAATGAGTTATATGTATATCCCCTCCTTCTTGAGCTTCCCTCCTCACCCTCCATCCCACACCCTCAGGTCACCACTGATCACCGAGCTGAGCTCCCCATTCTGTAGTTGAGTAAACTGTGGTTTGTGCTTCCCAGGTGGCTCAGTGGTATTGCAGGCAACACAGGTTCGATCCCTGGATCGGGAAGATGCCCTGGGCAAGGAAATGTCAAACAGCTCCAATATTCTCCCCTGGGAAATCCCACGGAGAGAGGAGTCTGGTGGGCTGCAGTCTGCGGGGCTGCAGAGTTGTACATGACCGAGCGACTAAACAACAACAACAACAAACTGTGGTTCAGCAAACTGAAGACTCTCTGAATTTCATAGCAAGTGAAGAGAGCAGGACTCAGATGTGTACCCAAGGCTCCTGCCACCACCTGCAGCGGCATTTATCACTGTAGAAGAGTGTCTTTTTGTCACCTCAGGGGCAGCGACTCTATTTTGGGGAGCCTAGTCCTTCCCAGGGTGCTCACTTTCTCCCTCTGCTCTGATACCATTCTCAGTAGTCACATGACTCTTATTATTTTACTGTTGTACAGCTGAAAACTCACTTATGCCTAAACACCGCCTCAATCTGTCTTTTGTATGTGAAGCCTTCTCATTTCTAATTGTGGAATACGTGGCTTTTTTCCTTATGAGAAGCAATTTCAGGGGCTGCAGTTGGGGAGGCCTGTAACAAAGACCGAGAATATTCTTTCTAGAATCCTCTGGATCCCTGGAGCTCTCCCTGTCAACGAGTACCTAATTTATTCAGTTGTAGGGTGACTTAGAGGGAGGTGAGGTGAAAGGAAGCTTTCCTGGCCTCTTCCTCCTCTGATGGCTTGTCTGTGGCTGCTGGAGACCCGGCTGAGGTTTGTTGGAGCCCCTGTACCAGCCGATGAGCGAGCTTCTTCCAGGACTGTGGCCAACCAGCCCAGGTTCATGCATCTTGATTGCTAATCAGAAAAATCTGTACGTGGCTACTAGCTGCAGCTCTGTGAATTCCTAGCTCATGTCCTGCCTCTCAACTAAACACTTATAAAGACCTGGAAGATGTCAAGGAAATTTAAACTTCCTTATAAAACTTTGTTTTACAAATATAGGCATGCACAGTTTGCAGGAAAAGCTCATAGCCACGATCAGTATTTCTGAGCCAGAGCGGGAGCCAGGTGAGTCCCATGGTCCTGGCGCATGCCCAGCAAAAACACGTGTGTCCTGTTATGTGATGAGGCTTCCCGCCCAGCCTTCCTGGGCTCGGTTAATCACAGAGTACCCTGGGACGTCCCTGCATGGCTGGGAGTACAGTGCAGGAGAGCACGTGGTGGAGGCTGGTTCCCCTCCAGCTTCTCTCCCTCAGCTTTGGCTTTCCCAGCAGTGGAAGCTGGCATGTATCTGGTCCTGTTTCCAGGAGATGGGAGAGAAGCCTAGAAGGACCCTGTCTTCCTAAAACTGTGCACCCTTGGACAGAGGCAGGATTTTTTTTGTAATTTTGTTGGAATATAGATGATTTACAGTGCTGTGTTAATTTCTGCCTTACAACAAAGTGGCTCAGTTACGCACACACACGCATATATATATTCTTTTTATATTGTTTTTCATTGTGGTTTATTACAGGATATTGAAGATAGTTACCTGTGCTACACACACAGTGCTTGATTCTGTGTCCTCCCAGAAGATACCCACACAGGTTCTCAGGAGATGGACTACAGATGGACAATGGGCACATGTCTCCTGCGTATCAGTTCTGTTTTCAAAAAAATAATTAATTTTAATTGGAGGATAATTTACAATATTGTGATGGTTCTTGCCGTACATCAGCAGGAGTCAGCCATAGGTATACACGTGTCCACTGCATCCTGAACCTCCCTCCCACCTCCCCCCCCCCACACCCTATCCCCGTGTGGGTTTCAGGGTGGACAGAGAAGCCATCTGTCTCCATTTGAGACTCTCTGAAGTCTTATTTTAGGAAACTCACCTCAGCTAGAGAACAGATGTATACTCCTTTGTTCTCAACACGGTTTAAGGTTTAATTTCCATTTCACTTCTCTATAGGGTACTTATCTGCATGCATGCATGCTTAGTCATGTCTGACTCTTTGTGACTGCATAGACTAAAGCCCACCAGGTTCCTCTGTCCATAGAATTTCCCAGGCAAGTGGGTCACCTGGAGTGGGTCACCATTTCCTCCTCCAGGGGATCTTCCTGACCCAGAGATTGAACCCAAGTCTCCTGCATCTCCTGCATTGGCAGGTGGGTTCTTTACCACTGGGCCATCTGGAAAGCCCATAGGGTCCTTGTCAACTTGACCCAAATGGAACAACTGGGCCCTAACCCCTCCCTCCTTAAACTAAACCATATTACTCCAACTAGATGACTGTGTATTAACTTCCATGAGAACTAGGAATCTGAACAACAGCACATTTGCCCTTTTATGCCCAGACTCAATCTCAAGGAGCCAGGATTTTGCATCTTCACAAGTGCCAGCGAGTCTCATTATCAGGCAAACTCAGTTAATGCGACTAGTTCCTTAAACCAGTATCTGTTACCTAAGTATCATCCTACATTTCTTCTATGTAATGTGTGCTTCTCCAAGCACTTGGCACTGTGTTTTCTGTTGGAATATTCTGGAATGTGTCAAGTAATGGCTGATCTCTTTTTCAGTGCCTTGCCTATGGGTGCTCAGCCAGCCCCTTGGGGGAATAGATCCAGGTGGAGGCTTCTTGACCATTGCTCATCCAGATTTGACAAAAACAGCACAATTTGACTCATCAAATATTTGAGACACCATGGTTGAGGTCCACCACTGTAGCAGATGAAGAGAGCTGCCAGGATAAGATAGAGGTGTGGGACCCAGTGTTTAAGGTTCAATACCACATCTGCCATTGATCATAGAGAGTTTTAATTGCAAAAATTACATTTTAAAATGTTACATATAAAAATAAAAATACAAATCATATATTAAAATGTATGAAAATACAAACTGTAACACTGACTAGAAACCATGTATTAAGTTCTTTCATACATTGTGATGATTTCTGGTGGTAGAAGCTTACCTAATGGTTAAAGATATCAGGAGATCCTTTGGATTAATTTTTTTATGAAAGTGCAAGTCACTCAGTTCTGTCCGAATCTCTGTGACCCCATGGACTATACAGTCCATGGAATTCTCCAGACCAGAATACTGGAGTGGGTAACCTTTCCCTTCTCCAGGGGAATCTTCCTAACCCAGGGATCGAACCCAGGTCTCCCATATTGCGGGCAGATTCTTTACCAGCTGAGCCACCAGGGAAACCCAAGAATACTGGAATGGGTAGCCTATCCTTTCTCCAGAGGATCTTCCTGACTCAGTAATTGAACTGGGGTCTTCTGCATTGTAGGTGGATTCTTTACCAACTGAGCTATTACGGAAGCCCTTAATTTTTTTTTTTTAATAATTCTATGTATTTATTTATAGAGTGCTGGGTCTTCATTGCTGCATGGACTTTTCTCTAGTTGGGGTAAACAAGGGCTCCTCTCTAGTTGAAGTGCTCGGGTTTCTCATTGTGTTAGCTTCACTTGTTGCAGAGCATGGATTCTAGGCACACGGGCTTCAGTAGTTGTGTCTCATGTGCTCTAGAGCACAGGTTCCATGGTTGTGGCACATGAGTTTAGTTGCTTCATGGCATGTGGGATCTTCCTGGATCAGGGATAGAACCTGTGTCCCCTGCATTGGCAGGTGGATTCTTATTCACTGGACCACCTGGGCGTCTCCTTTGGATTAATTTGAATTCCCCAGGTAACTGCCTTCTAATGCCTGGGCTGCCCATGCCTCCCTCCCACAGGGCTGACCTCACCTGTAAATGGCAGCACATCTTACTTGTTCTTTAGGGCCCGTGTACTGCCTAGGAAGGGCTTCCCAGGTGGTGCTAGTGGTAAAGAACCCACCTGCCAGTGCAGGAGATATCAGAGATGCTGGTTTAATCCCTGGGCCAGGAAGATCCCCCAGAGAAGGGCATAGCAACCCACTCCAGTATTCTTGCCTGGAAAATCCCGTGGACAGAGGAGCCTGGCAGGCTACAGTCCATGGGGTCGCAAAGAGTCAGCCATGACTGAGCCACTGAGCACACTGTCTAGGAAGCATTTCTGTGGGACTCATCCTGAATTCTGAGTGAGTCATTTGCAGTGGGGCAGTTGTGTGAACAGAGGAAAATCAGCTGAGGGGCGTGGTGCTGGAGAGGACTTGCTGCATCGGAGGCTACAGTTGCTGCCCTGCTCCCAGCCAAGCTCAGGTCCTCCTGTCCCCCCCCGACCCCTGCACGCCACAGGGCATCTGATGTTTCTGGGGGAGGTCAGCAGGTCAGCTCTGGACTGTACAGAATAATTTGCTGAGAGATCAATATTCAGCAGCTGATGAGACTGACCATGGGAAAATTAAAGGCTCAGGATAAAAGGTTGGTGAAAGGCTGGCTCTTTCAGCTTAAAATTCTCAAAAGGAAACCTCTCTTTTCTGTTTTATATTTTTAAATCAACAATCTTTCCTTACTGTTTTCAGGCATAAATAGTCAAGGAAGGAGTGAGGAAGTGTTCTTTTTCCTAGCACTTGAACACCTTGGTTCAAAACTTACATAAGCTGTCGTATTATTTCTTTGTGTGTTGGGTGATTTAGAGTTTAATAATGTGGTTGGTTGATAGGGAAAGAAATAATGGATTGTTCTCTTTGACTTCACATCGCTTTGCATGTTGAGGGTTGTTTTCTTCTCTCTGGAGTTTTGGAGACTGGCCGGCAGAGCAGCCTTGGTGCTGGAAGCCAGCATCTCACGCTCATTTCTATGGAGACGGTCACGTGCCTGCAGATGTACGCTTCCAGGGCCACAGTATCCAGTTTGTGGATATGAAAATATACATGAGCTCCATCCTGCCCGCTCAGAGCTGAGAGTCTAGAAGGAAAAGCAGAGAGGGAAAATTAAATGCTAAATAAGAATGTAAGGAGGGTTAACACTGAGCAGATGACTGGCTCTGGGCTGCAGACAGGCTTGTGTTCACAAGCCTGTGTGAACAAGGTGTTCACACCCTTCAGCAGAGGTGTGGGTTAGCTGTGGCCCCAGGAGAAGCCTCCCCAGAAGACTGGGCTGTTAGGCAGAGCCTCGACAAGCGGACAGAGGTATCGGGGAGATGAATGGAGGGGAGGAAGCAAGGACGCCCCAAACGCGGGAGCATCTCCTGGAGCCTTTCTCCTTCATAAATCCATCTCATGTGCTGGGGAGATTTCATGGTGAGGTATGCAAAGCGTGGAGCTGGATGCCTAGTATTTAAGGTGCTCAATAAATATTAACTGTCATCTTGAAGGATTATGGTTAAAAGATGATATGTCATGAGACAGTGAATAAAGCAGTTGTATTTCCTTGGCTTCTATAACTTTTTTAGGAGTCCATTACCTACTCTAGTTAGAATCCTGGTTTTGCCACTGAGTAGCTAAGAAACTAAATAAATCATCTTTTACTTTAAGCCTTGCTTTTCTTCCATGTAAAGCGTGTCAGTTGGAGTAAGTGACATCTACTGTACCTTCCACTTTGAAAAAGAGCAGTTGACTTTGTTATCATGTATAAGGGGAACTGGGAACTAGTTTGCCAATTTCTTTTACTGATTTATACTCTTTCATCAGTCATACCTATTTGAATGTAAACTTATTTTATATTCCTAGGGATATTAAAATGCTAAATTATTTGGGAATTAAAATTTAAGAATAGGTATATAGAGTTGGCTGATATTTAATTTTTTTTCTTTTCCATTATGGTTTGTTACAGGATATTGAATATAGTTCCCTGTGCTATACAGTAGGACCTATTTTTTTTATCCATCCTATATATAATAGTTTGCATCTGCTAATCCCAAACTTCTAGTCCGTCCCTCCCTCACCCACTCCCAGCAACACCAAGTCTGTTCTGTATATCTGTGAGTCTTTTTCTGTTTTATGGATAAGTTCATCTGTGTCCTGTTTTAGATTCCACATGCAAGTGATATCATATGGTATTTGTCTTTCTGACTTACCTCACTGTGCACCATAGTCTCTAGGTCCATCGATTTTGTTGCAAATGGCATCAGTTCATTTTTCATGGCTGAGTAACATTCCATCATATGCATATACCACATCTTTATCCATTCATCTGTCAATGGACACAGGTTGTTTCCATGTCTTGGCTACTGTATACTGGCTGGTATTTCTTATATGGAAGTATTGGCTCCACCCTGAAATAAACAGGGTAGGAAATCAGAGAAGTCTATCTTTAGAAATGTGTTATGGCAGCTGCGATGACTGTAACAGCAGGTAATGCAGATGCAGGAGGACATTCTGAACTACTTGACTCACTAGGGTCCCTTTATTGTTTAGAAGATGCTTCCTGCTGTACTCTTTTTCCTTGGTGTTGTTACCAAATTAATCTTCCCCAAATCTCTTTGGTCAAGTCATTTCCCTGCTTAGAGGCCTTTAGTGTGTTTTGTCGCACAAGTTAAGTACAGAAGCATTAGTCTTGCTTGTCTGGATTCATCTTCTCTTCCCTCTCTCACTGTTTTTCCTTAGAACGTTTCTGTTCCTATGGGTGTAATTTACTCACCGACCTGAAATACGTCCCAGTTTTTCATGCCATCCTGGTTTTGATGTCAGCAATCTCATAGCCAGCCAGACTCTATGTTATAAGACTCAACTCAAGAAGGAGGATTCCCCATGTTGCAAAGAGCAGAAGTTGAGCAGGAAATATTAAAATGTTTGTATTACAATTCTCCTTAGACTGGGTGGCAGCGTGTGGCAGGACGGGCAGATGCAGAGGGTAAGAGAGCTCACAGTGTCATTTACTGGAGCTGGAGAGAGGGGTGGAAGCAGGAGTGGGTAAGATGTAAACTAGAGATGCTGGATGTCCCATACTCTGAGGCCAAAGATGCCTCTGGAAATGAAGGTCATAAAAGAAGAGGCAGTGGGGTGGGGGGACTTGACATTCTTTGAGTCAGATGAACACAAATGTGGCTCATAGAGGTACAAAGTCATAGGCTGTAGGAGCTGAAGGGTAGGAGGAAGCTGGAAAGAGAGTGGAGGCTCATTGGGAAGCTGTTTGGATGCTGTGAACGTGATCTGACAACAGGATCTTGGAACGTGAACTAAGTGGTGCTAAAAAAATCAAAAGTTTTGAAGAAGCCAAGAGGTGCAGAAGAGCCCAAGCTGAGATCTTTTCCTATAGTCCATGGTATTCAGGAGGAGTCTTTGGATTTGGGAAAATCCAGATTGAAATAAAGGAAGTATGTTCCAACAAAACAGGTTTTCCAGAAAAGACCAGAGAAATATTGGGCTCTGTAGACTAGGTTGATCTGGGCTGTGTTTAAATCATATAAGGAGAGGTAGAAGTATAGATTGTTTATAGATCAGGCTGGAAGGTAAACTGGAGACAAACGTTGGCAGTGGAAAACCACAGCTGACTTATGGGTGCCCCAAACCTCTGGACCCGGGCTGCCTGCTAGCAGGGTGTTGGGGAGCCAGCAAGTCTTTCCTTGTAAGAGAGAGACTGGCCAGGATGTTTTCTGATGTTTACGGCCAACCATCTATAACCTTTAGTACCAGTAAAAAATACAAAAACCTGTGCTGTCATTTTGCTTCATCCCAGTAAGTTTCTCTTAACCCATTTTTAGATGCATTTCAAGGTTTGAACATTGCCAGTGAGTTCAGCCACCAGTTCTTGGCTCTGAGTCACTCTTTGCCCAGTGTAAACTATTGTAACCTGGTGGGTACTTTTGCAGAAACATGGAATTTGTTTCAATAATTTCCTACTCTGGCTCTTCCATCTGAACTTTCCAACGCATCCTTGAGCTGTTAGTAAATATTATTATAGGGGAGGATCCGCAGGGTTTAGGGTGGCTTAAGGAATTCAGTGCAGAGATCAGGAGCAATGGTACTATGTTTGTAACACAACTAATGATCGAATGTTAACAGCCTGTTGGTTTGTAAAGAGAGAGCTCTTTCACCATTAAAAGAAGGTGAGTGAAAGTACAAGTCACTCAGTCATGTCTGACTCTCTGCAACCCCATGGACTATACAGTTCATGGAATTCTCCAGGCCAGAATGCTGGAGTGAGTAGCTTTTCCCTTCTCCAGGGGATCTTCCCAACCCAGGGATCAAACCCAGGTCTCCCGCATTGCGGGCAGATTCTTTACCAGCTGAGCCACCAGGGAAGCCCAAGAATACTGGAGTGGGTAGCCTACCTCTTCTCCAAGGGATCTTCCCAACCCAGGAATTGAACCAGGGTCTCCTGCATTGCAGGCAGATTCTTTACCAGCTGAGCTACCAGGGAAGCTGGTGGCTCAGTGGTAAAGAAGCTACCCTCCGATGCAGGAGTGCAGGAGAACACAGGTTTGATCCCTGGGTCGGGAAGATCCCCTGGAGGAGGAAATGGCAACCCACTCCAGTGTTCTTGCCTGGAGGATCCCATAGACAGAAGAGCCTGGTGGGCTACAGTCTGTGGGGTCACAAAGAGTCAGAAATGACTGAGCGACTGGTCATGCATGTTCAGTATACATTTATGAGCACTAATCTTAAAATCACTCATTGTAAAATGACCAAGTTCTAGAGATGAAAAGAAATGTTATCTTTGCCTTGGCACTTCGCCTTCCCTCTCTTAGAGAAGAAGATCGGGGTTTGTTGTTGCTGTGGTTTCTGCTTCTGCATTCCTGGGGTCTCTGAGGGATCCTTCCGTGTGATCACCACTGCTCTGCAGTAATGTTCATCTGTGTGGCTCATGACACGGTAGTGAATTCTCACCTCTTTCAAAGTGGTAAATTAGACCTCATCATTTATTTTGTATAGACACAAAAACTTTTATTGATTGATTCCATACAAATCTGGGAAACAGTACATCTACTTTTATTGCAAACTTAAGGGTTATTTTAGAAATGTCTTTTTTTGTTGTTTGGTTTCCTGAAACTATAAAGGATATCCATTTTTATGATAACATGGCTAGAGAAGAATTTTCTAAAATGGTTACTTTGCTTCTTCCAGGGGTCCCTCTGGCATTCTACAGCCTTCCAATTATATTGTCTTTGTTCTTGGCACGAACATCTCTGTCGTATTTGGAAAGGAATCAGGATTTGTATTGAATGGTGTATCTCTCAAATCAGTTCGGTTCAGTTCAGTCGCTCAATCATGTCCGACTCTTTGCGACCCCATGGACTGCAGCATACCAGGCTTCCCTGTCCATCACCAACTCCATGTTTTTTGTTTTACCTGGGCTGTGGACAAATAGGTAACATTCAAAGGAGTCTACCTATTCAAGGGTGGGTAGTGGGTACCCCCAGCGGCTCCTTGGGGAGGGAGGGTCAGGGCATAGAGATGGGAACAGAAGTCTGCCATATGACCCAGCAATCCCACTTCTGGCATACACACTGAGGAAACCAGATCTGAAAGAGACACGTGCACCCCAATGTTCATCGCAGCACTGTTTATAATAGCCAGGACATGGAAGCAACCTAGATGCCCATCAGCAGATGAATGGATAAGGAAGCTGTGGTACATATACACCATGGAATATTACTCAGCCGTTAAAAAGAATTCATTTGAATCAGTTCTAATGAGATGGATGAAACTTGAGCCCATTATACAGAGTGAAGTAAGCCAGAAAGATAAAGAACATTACAGCATACTAACACATATATATGGAATTTAGAAAGATGGTAACGATAACCCTATATGCAAAACAGAAAAAGAGACACAGAAGTACAGAACAGACTTTTGAACTCTGTGGGAGAAGGTGAGGGTGGGATGTTTCGAAAGAACAGCATGTATATTATCTATGGTGAAACAGATCACCAGCCCAGGTGGGATGCATGAGACAAGTGCTCAGGCCTGGTGCACTGGGAAGACCCAGAGGAATTGGGTGGAGAGGGAGGTGGGAGGGGGGATTGGGATGGGGAATACATGTAACTCTATGGCTGATTCATATCAATGTATGACAAACCCCTCCCCCCCAAAAAAAAAGTGTGGTGGGCCTCTGTTTGTAAAAAATAAATAAATAAATAAATAAAACAAGATGCGTGACTAAAAATAAATAAATAAATAAATAATTAAAAAGGATTATGATAGCTTCTATTCATCAGAGAATGAAATCATACTGCTCAGCCCATATTGAAGTATGACTTTGGCTCCAGCCCACCTTTCTAGACTCATTCTAACCCCTGTTGAAACCCTCACTTCTAGTTCAGAGGTAGAAGCTGGTGGTACATGGACATTAAAAAAAAAAAAAAGAAGTCTGTTATCAGCCCCGGCCCTTGCCTGTGGGTACAGGTCTCTGTCCAGAAGGAGGGAAGCCTGGCTGTGTGAGCAAACACAGATCTTGATGTGAACACCATTCTCGGTGTATTCATGTTTATAAGGACTGGTTCAGTTTTCAACAGCATGAAAATATTCAGAGAGCAGTATGAAAAAAATACTAAATGCAGAATCTTTTACTTTGTAGCAACCAAAATTCAAGGTTTCAATCATTTTCAGTTTAGAAATGACCCACTCCTCTGATAGAGGAGTACCATTTCTCCTGGAATGACAATTGGAAATGTCCACATATTCATTTGGGGGAGAAAATCCATTTGGGCTTCTAAAAGTTTTTCTATAGTTTCAAAAGCATCAAACTGTAGGAGTTACATCACTCTATTTATAGAGATTATACTTCTTAGCATTAAAAACTTAGGCCTTTCTAGAGAAAAGTATGAATATATGTTTTAAGTGCAGGGTTCTTTTCCATCCATTAGTGAAAATTATACCTAAACATACCATCTTGAAATTCAAGATTTCATCATAAACAAATTCAACTTAAAATGAAAAAAAAAAAAAACCCTAACGTTTTAGTATCATTCCAGTTTTTCTTCTTTAACATAGAAAATATAAGAAGAATGAGACTTTATTTTTGTAGATTTGGAGGAAATTAGGAAATTCTTTCCCTGATAATTGAAATACAAGAAATTAATATTGGGTCACTTTTTTGAAAATTTACCTGTCCCCAGGAATTTAGATAATCAGACTTTTAATAATATAAAATAGTTAATATTTAAGTTTATATGCATATTTGTATATATTTTATTTAGAAAGCCTGTGTTAAGCTAGTAATACAGTTATTTATTGTAATTAGGCACCCTTTTGACTGGAAATTTTATTTTTCATATTTTGTCATTTCAAAGATTTCTTGTTTCTGAAGAAGTGATATTCTCCTAGATTAGTGAATTGTTAAAAAAAGAATTATCTTTTCTGTCTACATTTTTTTCTTTCTTGAAGAATGCAAACATTTGTATACCCACACAGTTAAGGAAAAAAGAGCAAGTGTTACAAGATAATTAGAACAGTTAGGATAATTGTCTTCTATGGATATATAATACTTCAGTTGTTTACTGCTAAATGAAATGTAAAAGTATATTAGAGAATAATGCATAAAATACATCTAAATACAAGAGAAATTGTGCTTTGTTTGATAATGTGTAGCTAGGTCTAAATTAAGAGTAAATGAAGAATGCCTTTTTATGTATATGCACACATATATATATGTATGTATGTGAGAAATTACATGCACTTACATGCTTAAATGCATACACACCAAATACACTGAAACGAGTCTGTACTTAGTGTCACAAGTTTGTGGTGAAGAACAAATGTGATTTATCCTCTGTAATAGTTGATCCTTTCCATTGCTTTCCCATAATGCGCTGCTGTGGATCCAGAGGAGTTTGTCAATAATCTGTTTTTCATGCTCCAGGAGTTACCTCAGAGCAAAGACTGAACTCATCTTTGCACCTCACTTCAGATGTTTGGGAGTGTCGTTTGAGCTCATCAACAGAACTCATTCTTGAGCAGCTCACTGAATTTCAGAAAGCATCCTTTTCCGTGAATCCATGTTTGCATGCATAGCTTAGTGAGCCACCCACCCCTGACTCCGTCACACAAAGAAAGGGCCCCAGGGTTTCTTACATGATGACAAATCCAGGAGCTGTGGTCTCTGCCCAGTGTAAAGGCCCACTCCAGAGAACAGGTGTAAGACTAAATGAGCAGTGGCTGCTAGTCAGGCATTTTTATCCCATTTTGTTTTAAAATTGACAGAGGATAAATATGCTTCTCAAACTTCTGGGGGGAATTTTTGGTATTAAAGACATTGTCTCATTTAAAGCTATTTATACTCAATTCAAAATATGATGCACAGCCTCAAGTTGCGCAAAGAAATTTCCCATGACCCTTGAGTAACCTCTGGGAGCTTGAATCTCTGGCCATCTAACCGCTGTAGTTGACAACCTATCTTACTTATTTGGTTTAACTCCACTTGGAGTGGTCATCCTCAGATTAATTTAGAGTGAGGGCTTTCCATCCTTTATGTGACAAGAAGGTCTAAATACTTGTCTGAGAAGGAAATGGCCTCTATATAGATGCTTCTAAGTTTTGAAAGAAGATTACTACTAATTATTTTGGAAATAAGTGTAGAATTGGGCATTTATAATTTTAAAGCCTTTCAATTGGATTTATAATAGAATATACCACCTCCTCCCTGACCCCCACCAGAAAAACCCTACAACTTTTTAGGTGCCTAGAGATAGGAAAACTTGAATTTACTGGAATTAACCTTAGGATGAATACTGGAGTTAGTTGGAAAAGTAGATTAGTCTTCAAGGTATATGTGCTCAGTTAAACCTGACTGTGACCCCGTGGACTATAGCCCACCATGCTCCTCTGTCCCTGGGATTTCCCAGGCAAGAATACCGGAGTGGGTTGCCATTTTTCCTCCAGGGGATCTTCCTGATTCATGGATCAAACCTGCAACTCTTTCATCTCCTGCATTAGCAGGTGAATTCTTTACCATGAGCCACCTGGGAAGCCTAAGATATGATCCAGTTAAAAAAGGATCATGCCAAAATGTCTTCTGAGAAGCATAGCCTGTCAGCTGGGGTGCCTTGGTGTGTGTGTGTAAACACTGAAATGAAATTTTTGAGTAAACTTGAGGTGGTCCTGAAATGCTGTTACTGGAAAAGAAATAATACCGAGGAGTAGGGGGATGGGGCAGTGGGTAGACCTGGAAAGAAGAGAGAAGTGGAAATCTGATGCCTGATGGGAGCAAAACGATGAATAGGCCTATGTTCTTGAGGGTTTGATGCAAACACCCTAATTTGCCTCCGTTGACAAAATCTTGAGAATAGTGTTAGATGGTTATCAGTTCCTTCTATAAGCACATTCTCTCTGGTGGACCCAGAAGGTGATGATTTCCGCTTTTGGTGGGTACAGGACAAATTGGAAGCTAAACACATGACATAGAAGCTGGAGGACGAGAGGAGAGCTGACAACAGGGCTACGTAGACAATAGCATAGAATCCATGCAGCTGTGGATAACATTTGGTCACTCGAATGGCTTCCCCAGTGGCTCAGTGGGTAAAGATTCTGCTAATGCAGGAGAACACAGATTCAATCCCTGGGTCAGGAAGATCCCCTGGAGAAGGAAATGGCAACCCACTCCAGTATTCTTGCCTGAAAATCCCATGGACAGAGGAACCTGGTGGGCTACAGTCCATGGGGTCACAAAGAATTTAAATGTTCTTTTAAAGAACATTTTTGTCCATATAAATAATTTGAAAGTGATCCCACATGTTAAACAAAGAGTGTATGTAAGTCTCTCTGATCTGTCTCTCTTCCTTTCCTTCAATCTGCATTGCTGGCCAATATTCCTACCTGGGTAGATGTGGTACCTTCTCTGGTCCTCACAGTCATTGTAGTAGTTACGATAAAGTGTTTGGATGTCCACTATGTTAACTGATACATTCATCTATACTGAATTTCTTTCCACTACTCTCATCTACAAATTAGACACCAACTGGGTAGTTCTATCTCCTGCTGATTTCTGAGAGTGCTTTCTTTAAGCATGCTTTCATTGAAGTGGATCAAATATGTTATTACATAGACCATGTGTTCATTATTCCAAGTTGTCTTCCATGGCATAAGACAGTTTATCCTTAAAAAATTACACACACGTATAGGTATAATATCTTGTACTTGTATGTATGTGCTCAGTGGCTCAATCTTGTCTGACTCTTTGCTACCCCATGGACTGTAGCCTGTCAGGCTCCTTTGTTCATGGGATGTCCCGAGCATCAATACTGGAGTGGGCTGCTATTTCTTCCTCCAGGGGATAGCAAAGCACAATTTACAAAGCAAATTTTCAGTTATGCTCTGGGGCTGGGAAAACAGCTTCCCAAAAGTAGGTTTCATGGGTCCATTTTACATTGAGGTGGCCAGGGTGAGTGACATCACCTGTACAAGGCCATTGGCTCTCTGCATCCAAGGATTTTATAGCTGGAAGGGTCTCTGTGCTACATTTGCCAAACATTCTGGGCTCATCTGTTTGAGAAGCAAAGAGGGTGATGTCCGAGGTGAAGGACAGAGAGAAAATATGTCTGGCCACCTGTCAAAGAGTGCACCACCTTAGACAGGTGGTGGTTAGTCGTTCAGTCGTGTCCGACTCTTTGAGAGCTCATGGACTGTGGCCCACCAGGCTCCTCTGTCCATGGAATTCTCCAGGCAAGAATTCTGGAGTGGCTTGCCATGCCCTCATCCAGGGGATGTTCCTGACCCAGGTCTCCTGCATTACAGGCAGATTCTTTACTGTCTGAGCCACTAGGGAAGCCTTGTTAAGGACCAAGTAGGAAATAATAGTTTCATAGAGGAGCTATTTAAATGCCCTCTGACCAGGACAAGGCGATGTTTAAGCTGCATAGCACACAGCCTGGACATGGCCCTAAGGAGGTGACCCTTCTGCTGAGCCTTAGAGGATACCCAAGAGTGCTTCTGGTAAAAATGAAAACTGGGAGCGAATTCCAGACTGAGAAAGGGTATTCATGGAGACCTGGGATGGTTAACATACTTTTAATTTTTATTTTAGTTTTCAACCATCCAGGGTCCATTACATGAAATGGGTGTCTCATACAAGCTCCACACATGAGAGCTTATAGCCCAACCTTGATATGTGTGTTTTCCTGAATTCATTTTTATTTAAGTGACTGCACAGAAGTAGCTCTTTGATCAAGATCCAACTAAAATAGGAGGTTGATTAGTAATAACATTAGGGATTATCAGGATACCTATGGAAACCCTAAATAGCAAATTTTTATGTTTGCTGTGCATTTGTAAACTTGGGAAGAAGCCTCCTCTCGAACTGAGTTGAGCAGAGACACAAGTTGTTCATGTTTGTCATGCTCCCCTCATGGTCACAGAGCATTAGACTGGCCCTCCAGGCAGAAGTAGACATCTGCCCCTGATGAACAGAGAAGGGAACATTTATCAGAATGACATCACTCTTTTTAAGAATTCTTTAAGGAAAGGAAAAATAATTAATCTACAATGTTAGGGGATCAACTCCTTAAGGAGAGAAAAAAAAAATGTGAGCACAAATTGATGGATAAATTCATTTTCCTTTCTCATGTAAAATTGTTGTGACATGTTAAAATAATTTATGTAATTATAGAAGGAAATTGGATTTTCTTTCAACCTTTATATATGTGTGGTCTTAGGATTGAATATATACTGAATATTATGCTGGAAACTGAATGATGACCCAGAAGAGTACAGTTGACATTTGGTTTCATTAAAGATTAATAGTAGCCTGGCCTTGTGAGTTTTACCATATCACAAAAAGCAAGATTTAGTGGCTAGGGCTCTGGATTATGTATTAGGTGGCAAGGCTTCTGGTCCAAACTGCCAGTCAGTTACTGATGTTCCTGATTACCAGGGCTCACTCTAATTTCCCCACCCATAATAACAATAGTGATGCTATTCATAACCACTGTGCCCAGATTGATGGTCGAGACAAATAAGTTAATGTCTACAGTGCTCAGCTGCTTCAGTTGTATCCGACTCTTTGCGACCCCATGGACTACAGCCTGCCAGGCTCCTCTGTCCATGGGATTCTCCAGGCAAGAATGCTGGAGTGGGTTGCCATTCCCTCCTCCTGGGGATCTCCCCAACCCAGGAATCCAACCCACATCTCCTGTTTCCTGAACTGGCAAGGCAGATTCTTTACCCCTGCCCTGAGCCACCTGGGAAGTCCAGAAAAGGTCATCTGTAAGAACCATTACTAGGTTGCTGGTGCTCAGTTGTGTCCAACTCTTTGTGACCCCAGGGACTGCAGCCTGCCAGGCTACTCCATCCATGGGATTTTCCCTGCAAGAATACCTGGGGCAGATTGCCATTTCCTCCTCCAGGGGATCTTCCCAACCCAGGAATCAAACTCGTGTCTTCAGACTCTCCTGCGTTGCATGCAGTTTCTTTACCCCTGAGCCACTGGGGCCTCTACAGGCTTTAGACTTCCTAGAAAAGTAATGAATATCGGGATGAGGAACACATGTAAATCCATGGCTGATTCATGTCAATGTATGGCAAAAACCACTACAATATTGTAAAGTAATTAGCCTCCAACTAATAAAAATAGGTGGGAAAAAAAAGTAATGAATAAAAATGCAATAGAAATGCCCTCCAGAGAGCATCAATCACTACTTCACCCTTCAGAAGAGGAGCACAGTGAAAGTCTAGGAGGTGGTGTAAATGCCACTGGGATGATGAGGTGGAGGAATGCAGTGGAAGGCACAGTGGGTTGGCCTTGGACCAAATTTGTCACTCATTGTTCGTGTGACTTTGGACGAGTCACCTGAATGTGATGGCAGCTCTTTCATTCTCCTTAATGAACTCCTGAGAGTTGCAAGAATTGAATGTGGCACATCGATTCATTATAATGTTCAGAGGCGTGCACGGGAAATTCTGCCCAACGTTCCCTCTTCTGTTTTGGCCCACGGAGAGAAATACATTAAAAGCATCATTATCCTATAGAGTTGACAAAATGATGTGATACACAGATGATAATTTGGTCATTATTTCTAATAGTTTTGCCATCTCTCTAGCCTTTACATTTTTAGACTCTGCAGCAGTGGAAAAGAGAACACTTTTTATCCTTCCTTCTCTTTCTTATCCCTTCTGATTGTCATGGACTCAAGGACGAGAATTGAAGATCGAGTTTTATCTCTGTTAAATGGACTTGAAGTTCATTGTGTGTATAAACATAGAGCTGATAAGGTTGTTTTCCTGAGTCAGCCGTGCAACTCAGAGTAAGGGAAAAAAGATCCTCCCAAGAAACCCGATTATTATGTAATAGAGGGGCACTATCACCTTTTTCCAATAATCAAGAGCAATGAGAAATAAAACTTTAAAAATCTTATTGAGGAGAAGCCTGGAAGGTGAGTTTTCATACACGTGAATCATTGCAATAAACTGTTGACACCTTTGCATTAGCTCTTTTTATTCAGATACGAAAAGTATCTGAATACCCAAGCTCATTACTCTCCACTTAAAGAAACCACACCCCACCCCATCTTTTTTTTATGCATATGGTGAAGTCATCCAGATCCCCTGTACAAATAATATTTAATTTATTTAAATCTCACAAATGGGATTCTCATTGCAGGTTCACATGTCTTTAGGGCAAGACACCGTCTTTTCAGTATTACTGTAAAGTATGTGTCTAAAAGATAATGTATGTGATTAAAGACAATTTCCCTGGTCCTGTGAATAGTCAGAACTCAAGGGGGGAAATCTAAGACTTACACAATGCCCTAGATGATGCTTTTTTACAAAACAGAGTTTTAGTAAGGTGAAAGTACTTCTGAAAATATTTATAGATGCCATGGGCACGCTGGTGGCTCAGATGGTAAAGAATCTGTCTGCAATGCAGGACCTGGGTTTGATCCCTGGTCGTGAAGATCTGCTGGAGAAAGGAATGGCTACTCGGTCTAGTACTCTTGCTTGGGGAATCCCATGGACAGAGGGCCTGGCAGGCTACAATCCAGGGGGTCGCAGAGTCAGACATCGCTGAGTAACTATCATAGATGCCTTGAGAATTTTTAAACAGTCTAGAACATGGAGCATACTATGTCCTCCACAGGGTTTCCGGCATGTTTGCTCTGTCAACTGAATCCCTTCTAGGTCTTTTAGTACTTAGTGCAATTCCGGCCCGATTATGACGTGTTTATATTGTGCTACACACTATTCTTGCAGGATTTTTTTTCTTCCACTTTTGGTGAATGGGTTCGTTCATCAGTGATATGAAAAGAAAAAGATGACTGTCACCCAGTGCAGCAAACACCCGTTCTGCATGTTGTTTCTGTGCCTCGGATGAGCACAGGATGTAAATGTGCCACGTGGAATGTCTCTGTAAAGACCCTGATTTTCCTGAACCTCTGGCGTTTGTATCATCAAAGCTTCCCTGAGGTCAGTGTCAGTGGCCTTCTCCCAGACTTTGGTTTCCACTGCAGTGAGGGGACTTTGTTGTAACTGGTAATAAATCTGCGTCCACCCTAGGCAGAAATATTTGCGAGGGGGGCTTCCAGAAAGTTCTTAGCATCTGGCAGTCTTCTGAATCATGCTTAGTGACCATCCTGCTTTATCAGAAGATTGCATTGGGCAGTAACAAATGCTTCTGTGCATAGTGACAATTCAGCATTTCTGACCTCCGCCTTGGTGGACATGAGCTGGCCGCTTCAAGCCACCTCTTATAAGAGCTGTGATTTACTAGTTAAGCTGTTTTGGTTCCAAATAACAAAAACCAATAGCTCAGTGATGAAGACTGCACCTGCCAATGCAGGAGGCGTAGGTTTGAACCCTGGGTCGGGAAGATCGCATGCAACCCAGTCCAGTATCCTTGCCTGGAGAATTCCATGGCAGAGAAGCCTGGTAGGCTACACTCTAGGGGGTCACAAGAGTAGGACACAACTTAGCAACTAAACAACACCTGATTTATACTCTTCTGTATTATGTATAAAACAAAGGACCTTTGCCTGAATTTGATAATATCATTTTCTTCATCAAAAATCCAAATCTACTTCTAGAGAAATGCTATAAATCATTGTTGAAGTTAAATCTTGATCTGTTCACTTAAGGATTAGTGTTTCAGAATTTGAATGTTGTAATTTGATACTTTTCATATAAATAAGTTATGTAGACAGTTATTTTGTATTCCTAGTTACATTCAATTTCTACCCAGAGAGATTGCCTGATAATTCATTTCCTATGTCCTGGGATGAAGGAAGAAAATAAGAAATCGGAAGGCCCTTCGAGAAAATGGAAGGCCCAGCAGCTTTGGCACCTGAGAGTTATGGGGGTTTCACATTCCTCTGGAATGCATTGTGTATGAAAATGTGTACAGATCCCTAACTGATAACCTAATTTTTCTTCTTGGAGGGGACCAGGTAGATCCTAGCAAAATGCTTAACCCTTAGGATCACTATAGAAAAAAATTACTAAATAACTGTAGATAGAGGATGTACATTTTTAGATTTATAGTTGGTAACTTTGGCATGTTTTTAATTCAAGGACATGATCAGTATGAATTATTGTCCAGAACTTGCCCATTAAAGCCATATGTGCGACTCAACTTCAATTAAAAACAACTCATATGAGCATTAATCTCTGTACCACCTCCTGGAGTCCTACTTAGCAGTTCCCATACACAATAAATTATTTGTGATTAAGCTAATATTTATTTAGTACCTACCGCCTCAGACACTGGAGTTAGGAGTCTTTGTAATAGTCTGGGGTAAAAGATTATAGCTTGGTCTGCCATGTTGAAAGTGCATATGGTTTCAGCAGCACATTTACATTCTGTGCTCATCCACGGCACAGAAACATGTAAAATGGGTGTTTACTGCACTGGGTGATAGTCATATTTTTCTTTTCATACCACTGATGAACAAACCCATTCACCAAAAGTGGAAGAAAAAAATCCTGCAAGAATAGTGTATAGCACAATATAAACACTTCATAATCAGGCTGGAATTGCACTAAGTACTAAAAGACCAAGAAGGGATTCAGTTGACAAAGCAAACTTACCGGAAACCCTGTGGAGCACACAGTATGCTCCATGTTCTAGACCATTTAAAAGTTTTGCACAGGCATATATATATATATATATATATATATATATATATATATTCTTTCTCAGATTATTTTCCCATGTAAGTTATTGCAAAGTATTGAGTAGATTTTCCTGTGCTATACAGTAGGTCCTTGTTGATTATCTATTTTATATATACCAATGATGAAAGTGAAAGAGGAGAGTGAAAAAGTTGGCCTAAAGTTCAACATTCAGAAAACTAAGATCATGGCATCCGGTCCCATCACTTCATGGCACATAGAGGGAAACAGTGGAAACTGTGGCTGACTTTATTTTCTTGGGCTCCAAAATCACTGCAGATAGTGATTGCAGCCATGAAATTAAAAGACACTTACTCCTTGGAAGGAAAGTTATGACCAACCTAGATAGCATATTAAAAAGCAGAGACATTACTTTGCCAACAAAGATCCTTCGAGTGGAGGCTATGGTTTTTTCAGTAGTCATGTATGGATGTGAGAGTTGGACTATAAAGAAAGCTGAGCGCCAAAGAATTGATGCTTTTGAACTGTGGTGTTGGAGAAGACTTTTGAGAGTCCCTTGGACTGCAAGGAGATCCAACCAGTCCATCCTAAAGGAGATCAGTCTTGGCTGTTCATTGGAAGGACTGATATTGAAGCTGAAACTCCAATACTTTGGCCACCTGATGCGAAGAGTTGACTCATTTGAAAAGACCCTGATGCTGGGAAAGATTGGGGGCAGGAGGAGAAGGGGATGACAGAGGATGAGATGGCTGGATGGCATCACCGACTCGATGGACATGGGTTTGGGTGGACTCCAGGAGTTGGTGATGGACAAGGAGACCTGGTGTGCTGTGGTTCATGGGGTCGCAAAGAGTCGGACACGACCGAGTGACTGAACTGAACTGAACTGAGTGTGTATCTCTTAATCCAAAACTCCTAATTTATCCCTCCCACCCTCAACCTTTCCATTTGACAACCATAAGTTTGTTTTTTAATGAGTCTGTTTCTGTCCTGTAAATAAGTTCATTTGTATCATTTTTTTTATGATTTCACATATAAGTTATATCGTATGAAATTGTCTTTGACTTAATTCACTTAGTAAATCAACTGTGTGTGCTTAGTCACTGAGTTGTGTCTGATGCTTTTGTGATCCCCTACTCCAATATAAAATTTAGAATGTTTTAAATTTTTTAGAAAATCATAAAGGGAATTAACTTTTACACATCTACTTCCATCTGTTAATCATAACATCCAGCATTTCCACAAACTAGAGCGTTGATATAAATTTGAATAAAATTATTTTTTTACCAAAAAAAAAAAAGAAAGTGGGGAATTCCCTGGTGGTTCAGTGCTTAGGACTCTATGGTTTTGCTGTCAAGGGCCTGGGTTTGATCCCTTGTCGGGGAACTGTGATCCCACAAGCTGTGCAGCTTGGGAAAAAAAAAAGAAAGAAAGAATGAAAGTAAAGAGCAGTTGATTAGGTCAAAGGAGGTTTCAGGAAATGTAGCACAGAACTTGAAGAAAAATTGCATGTGAGGAAAGAGGAACATGAGTGAGGTGACTTCTGCTCGTGGAACACATGTCCAAGGGCAGCAGTGTCCACCAAGAGTGCACGATGGAGGAACTCTGAGTGTGCAGGAGGCTTGTGATCTTAGTTATGAAAGCGAGCCCCCTTCACCACTGTGTCTTGAAATGATTGACAATAACATCGCAAGTACTGACAAGGTCAATGCATTTTAATTCAGGCTCTGGTTTTTGGTTGTAGAACATTGTCATCCAGCTAAAGCCTCCAGGAAATGAAAGTGTAGTCCTTTATTCTCTTTTTCCCCAAGGCCCTTCCGCATACCTTGGTTCATGCGTGTATTTCCTAGCTGGATCATGAAGTAGCTTCTTGTCTGGTTTCGTTCTTCTGGTTTCCTTCAGGTCATGTCCACCTTGATGTCCCTGATGTGTGTGCCCTGCTGGGATCTCCCCCACCACCAGCCTTGCTGGCCTGTGTACCCTCTGCCCACAGAGAAGATGTCACCTCCTCGGGGAGGCTTCTCTGCCCTGACCCCCAATTAGGAATGTATTCCTTCCTTCCCTGAGCTCTTTCCTACTATACTTCCGTTATTGTCCTCACGGACGGTTCTGTGCTTCTCACCAGTTTACACATCAGTCTTCACCACCGAACGGGAGCTCCTGGAAAGTGGGGATTACGTTTGATTCTGTTTTGTAGCCCCAATGTTAAGATCATACTGGAACACGGGAAACCGGTATTTGCTGAATTGAATGTTTTCCTCCTACGTCTTTCTGATGTCCAGAGGATGAAGTCCAAGCTCAGCTGCTGCCCAAGGGTGGTCTAAGCTCACCCGTGAACGAGGCAGCCTCTCTGGGGACCTTAGCTCAGGACCCAGAGACATTCAGTTCATGTTGAACTTTTGTCAGTGACTCTGTCCTCACCTAGAATGCCTTCCTGCCTTCTCCTGCCTGTGAACAGTTCAGACCCATCTCTCCCGTTATGCAAGATCCCAGGCCCACCACCTTCACACGCCAGGTAGCCCATCCCAGCCTGTCTGATGTCTTTCTTCTCAGAACCCTCTGTATGTGTGGACATTCCTCACTATTGTCCCACCTGTTCCATGTATATTAGATTCATACTTAACTGCATAAAGAAACAAATATTTTGAGCCTTAGACTTATACCTCATTCTTTGCGGCTATACTCCACAGCCCTGGACACAGCATTGGGTCTGATGGTGGGCTGACTGGTCATTGTGACTGGAGGTGGACAAGAGTGGGAAGTGATTTGGAGCATGGAACCTTATAGACAAGCTTCACAAAGTCACTGCTAAGTAGATGTCCAGTCATTCTTCCCTTGCCACGTCACCTTAAAGCCAGGATTTATTCAAAGCCACGTGTATAGAATATGTATACTGTGTTAGTGGTGTTTCTGCAGGAAGAGGGTAGCATGCTAACCCTGGGGTTGTCTTTTTTTAATTCATTTATTTTAATTGGAGGATAATTGCTTTACAACGTTGTGTTGGTTTCTGCCACATGTCGACATGAATCAGCCGTAGGTATACATATGTTCCCTCCCTCCTGAACCTTCCTCCCACCCCTGTCCCCCATCCCCCGCCTTTAGGTTGATTTGAGCTGGATTTGAATTGGGTTTGGATTTGCCGCGGGATTTGAGCTCCCTGCCTCATCCAGCAAGTTCCCACTGGCTATCTGTCTTACATGTGGTCATGTACATGTACAGTTAATGTACATGTACATGTGTATACTCTCAATCCATCCCACCCTCTCCTTCCCACACCGTGTCCACAGGTTTGTTCACTATGTCTGCGTCTCCACTGCTGCTCTGCAAATAAGTTCATTGGGGTTATATTAAAGCTCGTCTATCATAGTAAATTTTGAAATATTAAGTCCTTTCATTTCCATTATTGAAAACTTTTTCTGTGTGAAGAAAGCAGGGAATTCCTAGATGAGGTCTCCCTTCTCAACAAGTATGGAAAATAGTACCAACCTTACAAATAAGGTGCAGACAACATGAAGTTATTAAAATGAAATTCTGAGTCCAGTAACCAGCACATTAGAGATGGATATGGCAAACCAATCCAGTATTCTTGCCTGCAAAGCCCCATGGACAGAGGAGCCTGGCGAACTACAGTTCATGGGGTGGCAAGAAGTCAAACGTCTGAGCAACAAAACAACAACCACCAGTGCATAGTAGTGCCTTAGCATATGATTCTTGAATGATGAATGAGGTCATTAAATCTTGGTAAGAGTCTACCAGGTTTTGTATGTGAAGGGATAAATTCTGTGTCATAACATTTTGCAAAAGACAAGACTTTTTACTGAAAATGTCAGAAGAAACCTGCGAACTATCCAGTCTTTTGTTCCTAAATTGCAATATTGAATACTTGCATTCTCTGCTTTGGATACTTTCTCTTTTTTTTCAAGAGTGTGTGCTTTGTATGTCTTTTGACTCTTTTCATGGAAAACAGTGGCCATTTCAGCTGGTCTTTGAGAAGCTTAAGCAGTCTGTTACTTAATATGTATTTCCATCTTTCTAATTTGGTGGTAAGTGGCAGGTTATGTAGACTGTTCAGTAGTAAACATTTGAGTTAGCTCATGCTAATCACACTCTTAAATCTTTACCCTCTTGAAGATAACTGATGTAACCTGCTGGAAATTAAGGCTATAAATTTTCTGGTAGGGATTTCAGTGTTCCTGCAATCAATACTTTGCAGATCACACTACCAGTTTTTCCTATGAAATATGTTGGCTGGTGGGGTGGAAAATCAATGCCTGGGAATGAAAAACAGGTGTCAAGTTTGATCGGAACATCATGCATTTCATGTTTGGAGGCCAGAGCATCCTGTCAACAAACACAGCAGTAATTCTGTCAGATACAATATGTGTGGGATTAATGAAAACACCAGAAACAAAGCAGACTGGACTGTGAGCCAGGTCTGCAAAAAGCAAAACACACATCTTCCTCTTGCATCCGAAGTGAATGTGTTACATTAAGACAACATTGGAGAGGTAAGATGAGGCTCATTTGCAGAGCTGCAGTCTCGATACAAAGAGAAAAAGAGACCAGGGTGTCAGAGATGGACTTGCCACCAGGGGGGCTGTCACAAGTGTCTGGCAGACAAGTGGACATTGTTGTAACAGAACGCAGTAGTTGGATGTGAAACTTGCAAATCTGCAGTCTTTTTTAGACTAGTCGAGCTTGGCCTCATTCTGAAGTTGGTGATGGATGACTAAGGCCTGAGTGAGCCAGGATGGAAGGGCAAGAGATCAATGACCAATGATATATTTGTAACACGCAAAACACTTACCAGATACACTAACCATTGATGTCCTGAAGCAAAAATGACTCAAAGTTATTCAGTATTAGGGACTGTTTACCAGCTCCATAAGCTAGCAGAAAAAATGAAATATAATACTGAAAAACAGAGAATAAAATTGTCAGCTTTTTTTCACAAAGTATTCTACTGAGAAGTATAGAAGAATCCTCTGAAAAATCAATCAAAAATATGTGAGAGCCCAGTAAAATACACAATTACAAAGTAAAATATATGAAAATCAGTTACCCTGGAGCCACACTGCTGAATACAGATGCTGTCTGTCATTTAACTTGGGTAAGTCACTTAATGTCTGTGTCTCCGTTTGCTCACCTGTGAATGAAGTAGTACTTCGAAAGCCTTGGAACAGCGCCTGCTAAATCATCAGTAAAATATGTGTTGTTAGTATTGTTGTTGTTTTCATTCTATTCCTAGCTATCCTATTGGTAAACAATCCCTATGTATGTATTTCCTATAGAAAATGTAACTAAGAGGATTCTATTTATAGTGCAGCTGAAAAATGTACATTGCCTATGATAAAATTTAACAAGAAACATTCTAATAAACAGAGGAAATCATATTTTCAAGATGTCAGTTCTCCCCAAAGTTACTTATACTTTTAATATAATTTCACCCAAAATCCCAATAACTTTCAGGGACTTGAAAATACTTGCAAAGTATTTTTAAAGTTTGTTTGAAAGATTATAGTTATGTGAAATGAACCCCCCCAAAATTGTTAATCCAACATATTTGTTAAAGATTGCTAGATTTGGCTACATATTTTTAGTTTCAATACAAAAATCATTTTTAAAAGGAAGGCAAATGACAGCCTGGATTAAAAAAAAATATTTAAAGCCTGAGGTAAAAATAGTATCTTCAATATATTATGAACTCTTAAAAAATGATAAGAAAAACACAGGGAATATATTCAATATTCTGTAATGAATAATAATGGAAAATAAATAAGTAAATAAAAAAATTTAAAATCTATAAAAAAATGAATACCAAAAAAAAATGAGCAAAGGACTTTAACAATTTATGAAAACACAAGGAAGAATGACTATCAAACATGTAAAAGTCAGCATCAGTGCTAAATAAATGCAGTACAGATTAAAATGATATATTTGGAGTATACATCAAATTGGCAAGTTTTTACAAAAATAATATCTGTGTTATGTTACAGTTATCTGATATTGGGCGCCATAACAAATTGCCACAAACTTCTTGGCTAAAAGTAGCAAAAATGTGGCAGTAGAAATTTAGCTAGCACTCTGCAAGCCAGAAGCCCGAAATTGAGGAGTTGGCAGGGCTCTGCTCCCCTCAGAAGCCGTGGGGGAAATTCCGTCCTTGCCTCTTCCAGCCTCTGGTGGCCGCTGGCGTTCTGTGGCTTGTCCCTGTGGCACTCCAGTCTCAGCTTCCATCTTCACACGGTCTCCTCATCAAATCTTCACTGTGTATCCCCTGCAAAGACAGAGATCATTAGGGCCCATGCGTGTAATCTGGGATGATCTCTTCATTTCCATATCTTTAACTACACGTGAAAAGGCCCTTTGTCCAAATTAGGTCTCGCTTCCAGCTTCTGACCTGTGCGTGTGTGTGCTCGGTTGTGTTCGACTCTTTGCAACCCCATCAACTGTAGCCCGCCAGGCTCCTCTGTCCACAGGATTTCCTAGGCAGGAATACTGAAGTGGGTTGGCATTTCCTCCTCCAGGGGATCTTCCCGACCCGGGAATCGAACCGGAATCTCCTGTGTCTTCTGCATTGGCAGGTGGATTCTTTACTACTGAATCACCTGGGAATCCCTCTGGAACATAGACATATCTTGGGGCAAGCAGGGGGAATACCACTCAACCCCTTGCAGCCCACCCTCTGTCCCTAAAACATTCCTACCCACCTCATATGCAAAATGCATTCAACCCAACATCCCCAAAAGTTTCAGTTCACAACAGCATAAAACCTAAACCCCACAACTCATCTTAATAGCAGCAGCTCCAAATTTCCAAATCTAATCACATAAATCATCTGAATCATGTATGGCTGAAACTCTGGGTATGATCCACTCTAGGGAAAAATGCCATTCCATCCACAGACCTGTGAAACTCAGAAACAAACTGCCTGCTTCTAAAATACAATAATAGGCAGGCATGGGATAGATGCTGCTGTTCCCAAAAAAGGGGGGAATTGGAAGGAATGAATCGTCCCGTACATTGGGACTTATCCGATGTCCACTTGTTTCTTCCACTGTTCCCTGAGCCCCAAGAACGCTGAGGATACTGAGGTGCCCCACTCGAGTGCATATTTCATGTGGGTACATCTGAACTAAGTCTGCAAAGCTGTCCCGTAAGATCGTTATGTTTGTATCTGATCATGTGACTATAGCACTCTGGTCTCTACCAGCAGGTCACTACCATGCAGAAGAAAGCTGCCTTTTACTGTGTGCTTATCAATCCTGGGGTTTGTGCTGGTTGAACTTTCTCTGAACTGGAGCTCTGAGCTCCTTGTTCTCAGAAAGAAGTCACACCTGAATGGAAGTGAGTTTCTCAGCCTGATAAGTGATGTGGGTGAAATATGGGGATTGAGTATGAGTGGAAAATGAAATTGAATAAAACCCCTGGAATAAGGGAGAAAGCCCCTTTGTAGTGCTGCCTTCTCAGAACAGATAAAGGCTTTCTCGAAGTGTGTGTGTGTTTGCACAGAGCAGCTTCATACCCTGCAACCCTTAAATCTTCAGGTGTTCATGTGTTAGAGTGACCATATCCCTGTGTCACCTATGTCATGGAGAATGACCTTCTTACATCTTTTTTTTTTTTTTTTTAATTTTTGGTTCCATTACTTTATTTGTCTCTCACAATGGAAACTATATATATGTTTGCATATTTTTTTTTAATTTTTTCAGTGGGTTTTGTCATACATTGACATGAATCAGCAATAGATTTACACGTATTCCCCATCCCGATCCCCCCTCCCACCTCCCTCTCCACCCGATTCCTCTGGGTCTTCCCAGTGCACCAGGCCCGAGCACTTGTCTCATGCATCCCACCTGGGCTGGTGATCTGTTTCACCATAGATAATATACATGCTGTTCTTTCGCAACATCCCACCCTCACCTTCTCCCTCAGGATGTACATATGAGGGAAGATATTTTCTGCCTCAGATAATTTCTTCTTTCCTTTTTAGATGTGATTTTACTGTTTAATTAAATGGAGGCACCCTACTGTCCATTTTTCTATTGCTGGGTGAAAAGCTCACTTAGTTAACTAAGGTTCTTGAAAAATACTCCTTTCCCTTGAGGTACTGAATATCTCATTTTGAGAAACGAGTTAAATGTCTATGTGACTAACGCAGTCTGAATCCCTCACCCCTTTAAGTATACCTTGTTTCATATGATAGTTTGACAAATCTTTTCAGGTTCCAATTCTCTGAACCCTTTCTTTCACAATCCGATTCCGATTTTTCAAATTTTTCAATGGATTGTATTTTCTTCAATTAATTCCGGGGTGCTTTTTAAAGCTGAGTATTAACTGGGTAGTGGTGCCCTTCTAACCCTGAGGGATAGGGGTGTAGGATAATAACTGGGCCAGGGGAGACCCCCACACACACCCCGAAAGTGTCTGGTGAAGGTCCTAAGGCCAAAGTTGCCTTGGTTTGTATTAGCTAGAAATCACTGGTATTTATCTGTTAATACTCAGGGCATTTTTCCCCTCTTATAGGACATGACTGAAAGAACTTGGTTCTATTTTTTAAATTCTTACTCTGTATTGAAACAGTCATGTAGCACTGATGCTGATGGAATAGAGTCTGAGCTCTTGGATCCTTCATACAGAAATACCCTTGTAATTCATGACTCATGCTTCATCATTCTTCATTGGATGGCCGAAGTGTTGGTGGCTTAGTAGCTAAGCTGTGTCCAGCTCTTGCAAGCCCATGGACTGAAGCCTGCCAGGCTCCTCTGTCCATGGGATTTTTCCAGGCAAGAATACTGGAGTGGGTTGCCATGTCCTTCTCTAAGGGATCTTCCCGACCCAGGGATTGAACCCAGGTCTCCTGCATTGCAGGCGGAATTCTTCCCATGTGAGCCACCAGGGAAGTCCCAAAGATTCCCCCCTCAGATAACTCCTGTGAACCTGTAGGATAGATCATGAGCAGTCTCTCCTGCTATCTTCCACAAGACTCCAGAAACATCTCTGGAATTTAGGATAAGGCTTAATTGTCATTTTAATAAAATGTTCATTGGTTTTAGTGTCACAGATAGGAGGGGGGAAGGTGCCAGCACAGTTTATTAACAAACACCAGCTCTCTGCTTCTTTTTTCCTTCCCTTTGCAGTTGGTTTCTTAAATTTTTAGCAGGGATCCATATTTCTAATTGTATTATTGTTACAATATTAGTAGTGTTTCCAGTAGCTGTTTAGTCAGCCTTTCTATGTTTACCAGACAAGTCTTTCTCCCTCCTTTCTTTTAATTCTGGGAAACTGCAGAGTGATTAAAGTTAGATACCTATCCAGAATCAGGTATTTGCTAGAGGTAGTTCTGAGAGCTTAATCCATGATAAAACGTGTAGTTATAACATCTTGAAAAGGTCTTAATATGAATAAATAACCGGGGCTACTTTTTTTTAGTTTATATTCTGCCAGAATTATGTTAGCAAAAGCGTGATGCATTTTATGATTTCGTGCAATGCAGAAGTAATTACCAAATTCATAATTCTGTAAGGAGCAGATTTTTAATACCTACGTTATTAGAACACACCAGATTTATTGCCTCGAATCCAGCCTTGGAAGTTAATAAAATGCGGTTGTCAGTGTTGCAAATACCCGTTAAATCTTGTGTGTTATTTTGTGTGCATACAAACCATCCATGAGGAAATGAAGCCTAGTAAGAAGTTCTAGGAAGTTTTATAGATGACTATATTTCTCTCTGCAATAGTCTAATGCTTGCTCAATTCTGTGTCCTTATTTAAATTAAAAGAAGTTTGGTTTAATCTTATATTTATTTCCAAAAAGTTTTAAGCATAATTTTAGAATAGTCTCTTCCATATTTAATTAATAATTTTCCCATATATATATATATATATATATACACACATACACACACACACACATATACCCAACTAGCGTACTACTTAGAAGATAATAGTTCAAAAATGATAGAATTATCTTAATGTTATATTTTAAAGTGTAGTATTTGACACATGGCTAGATCCATAGTTATTCCTTTCCGGTATATATTTTCAGACAGTGGGCAGTGGAGAGTCACACTAGAGAAGTTCTTGAGAATTTGAGGCTAATTTGAAAACAAACCTTCCCTTCGTTGTGGATTCCCACACCCTGGTCCCACATAATCATTGAAAGTGTCAATTAGAAGAAAAAAAAATCTGTGGATGTATTCCAAATTGGATATACTACAGGCTGATATATCATTAGGGTTGGGAGTTTAAATATTCTTCATTCGTAGCTCTACAAAAGAAGGAATCGTTTTTTGAGATGAAAGAAAATGAAACCTTTGAGGAAGGCCTTCCCCCAAGGTGAGGATTGGATGCTCACAGTGTGGGTACCTCTTCCCCACAGGGCCATGCGTTTCCCTCTGAGGCTTTAACAGTCTCTGACCCCACTCCCATCCCCCCAACTTCATTCAACCTTCTCTTGCCCTTGGAGCCCTCGATAGGGTTGATGCTGTGTCTCAGCCCCCACTGCAATCGCTTCTTTTAGTTTTAGCCTCATGGGTGACCCATCCCAAGTGTCTAAACTTCGGCAGTAACTTGGGGCAAAGCGTTTCAGCTTGTGAAGGTGAATGGGTGCTGGCTGGCATGCTCTCTGAATTTGCATGTACCCTGTGCTCTGAGATACAGCAGCCAGGCATGAATTTTACTCTCCTCCCCACCCAAGTGTACCTACCTTGTTAGTCGCTCAGTCGTGTCCAACTCTTTTGTGACCCCATGGACTGTATAGCCTGCCAGGCTTCTCTGTCCGGGGGCTTCTCCAGGTAAGAAAACTGGAGTGGGTTGCCATTTCCTCCTCCAGGGGATCTTCCCAACCCAGGAATTGAACCCAGGTCTCCTGCATTGGAGATTGGTGGAAATGGTGGATTCTTTACCATCCAAGCCACCAGGGAAGTCCTTTGTTCTCATTCAAAATTATATTTGTCCATGGATGATTCCTTTGGTCCAGAGCCAGCTACTCCTGCTCCCTGTCTACCAGTGGGTACAATAAGTGCAAGGTTACATTGGGATAAGAATATGTGTGCTGCTCTTAAAATTATGTGGCAGGTCAACCAAGCTGACTTGGAGTTGAAGGAATAAGATACAGTTCAAGGTCATTGGTAGAAGTAAGATTCAAAGGAAAACAATCATAGGCTTTCTGAGAATAGAGATATGGTGAAGGGTTTTTTTGGGTGAGTGGGGCGGTGTTGGTAGTGTTGTATAGGGAAACAGGAAAAGAATAAGATTCAGCCAAAAAGTAAAAGTGAATTCCTTTTCGTGCATTACCTTTTAATCTCAAGTCTTTGAGTTTTCGCATCTGTGCTGTCTTCTGTGTTGCTGCCAGATGTTGAGAACAGTCATCGCATAATTGCCTGGTGAGAGAGCTATTTCTGTGCATTCTGGGCCTGAACACACCAAGCAGTTCTGAGTGAATTCCACCAGTTGATCTGGAGGACACTGTTCATCTATCCGTCTCTGCATGTGAGAGTTAATTTGCCAACTCTGATTGCATTCTACACGCCTTGACTCGGGTTGATCACACATATTGGAATGTATCCATTTAGAAAAAAATGAACTCGGCTGTTTAGCCATGTAGCATTAATTGATGACATCTCTTGAGCATGGATTTATGCGGCCATGCAGTCTTGTTTCGGGTTCAGTAAAGCCTTGTGTGAGACTCTCGATTTAGCTCACATTGTTGGGCTAATGACTGCGAGCGAATTAGTGCAGTTTGTCAGCAGCAATAGGCTGCCACTAGAGCAGGAGTGTCCCGGTACGTCTTCTTCAGACTGATATATGAAATCACACATCCCATTTATTTCTGTGCAACATTATAAACAACATCTGTGTCTCTGCTTCCCTGGCAAGGATGGAGCTGCTCAAATCTGAGATTTATACCATGGTTTATCATCGTCCCAGGTGATTTTCATGGCAACCTTCAAAGCTTAAACCAAGAGCTTAAAGTATTTATTGCTCAGGTGTGATCATCGATTGACTTAAATAATGTCTTGGAAATCAGTTTACTTTCTCAGCTGCTTGGTGCTGTAGAAACCCACGTTTGACTCTTGGTGGTGTTTGGAATTTAATTAGAGGCATCATGAGGCATGGCCTTGGGTTAGTCTTCATTGAAATGCCTTTCGTGAGACCGAATTTGAAATGGCCAAGCACGTTTGTCATTTTTAGTACCGGGTGATTATATTTTCTGGTGGCTTAGATGGTAAAGAACCCGCCTGCCAATGCACAAGATGCAGGTTAGATCCCTGAATCAGGAAGATCCCTGGAGAAGGAAATGGCAACCCTCTCCAGTGTTCTTGCCTGGTGAATTCCACGGACAGAGGAGCCTGGAGAGATAGAGTCCATGGGGTCACAAAGAGTCAGACATGACTGAGCGACTGACACTTTTGCTCTTTGATGTTATTTTCTGCCTTACACAGTAAGCTGAAGTTCTGCATTGTGTTTGTGCAGCATTTAAACTCAGCCCACCCCTCCTTTACGAAGACCACCCCCCCATCATGCTCTGACTGAGTCCAGTTGTGGTTGGGATCCTGAACCCCTACAGGTCTTCGGCTTGGGGTGAAGAGCGGTTGGCAGACTGGTGACGTCTTGTTGACTTAGATGTGAACCATGGCACCTGGGGTACACTGGGGCAAATTGTCACTGACATGAGGATGAGGTGAAAAGTATATGTCTGTAGGCTTTTATCTTTCCTTTATAGCTCGACACATGCTTCCTTCACGACAAGGGAAGAAAATCACAAGGACCCGAGCTTGTCTCTCTTTGGAACTCTCTAGAATTAGCTTGTCATGAAATGTAAAACTAATGTGCAGTTGTAAAAACCGTTGCCAGCTCTTTCCTCAGTGCTGCCTGATGGCTAAGTAGATTTGGAAATGAAAGGGGTTATTATAAAGTGATTACTGAATAGCTAGGTATGTCATTTTAAACAAGCAGCTAAAATCTCTCTGTTAGACGTTCAGGCTGTAGTCTTGTTTTGTATCATTCATATTTAAGACATGATTTTGATTGTGGAGGAGTAATCAAGCACTAGGGGTAATTTAAGAAAAAAAATACATATACGGGGTGATATTTTCTTTCATTCCTTATTAAAATACATTAGAATTTAAATGAGGCATTCTCTAAAAATGTGTGACTATTAAGTAGGTACCAAATACAAAAATACGCACTCCAGTCGGCTCTAGTTTAGAGCTGAAAATTCTTCACCTGAGGAAAAACTTTTCTTTTAAAATTCAAGCAAAGCCTATTGTAAAATAATGTGTTGAAAGTGGCACATATCAAAGAATGAATGGTTTAAAAATTATAACTCTTAATATCTTATTACTGTCAGTTTCATAGGGGAGAAGAGATACCATGAAGAATCTTAAAAGGAAAACATAAAATAAAAAGAGGTCCAGCTAATGTAGGCTTTCTTTTGCCTTATCCCCCTCTTCTTTCTAAATACTTTTCCTGGGAATCACCATCTGTGTTAGTGACTTGAATGGTTACGTAACCTCCAAATCCTTCCCCACTCCAACCCCGCCCCAACTTTGAGCTTCAGGTTTATCCTAAGGGCCATACCGGCTGTCTGCTCATGGATGGCTCAGGCAGCAAACAGTCAGGTCCGTCACACCCCCAGCTGTCCCCCACTCTGGCCCCTGTCTTGGCAGGACTGTCTTACTATCCCTGGTCCCACCCTCCCCCTGACCGTCTAATGACGACATTCCGTGGTGTGTGGCTGCAGGATGTTTACCGAGCTGCCGTTCTCCTGGTACAGGCTGGCTTGGCCATGGGCAGCAGGTCCTCTGGGGAGAACCCAGCCTCGCACCTCCAGGCTTTACCCATCCCAGTCCATCCTCTGCCGCCAACAGGCTGGCCCCCAGGTCTGCCCCACAGGCTCAGCAGGCTTCCTCTCGCCATAGAATTCAACTTCAGAAAGGATGAGAAAGCTAAGATATGTGGTATCATATTAAGAACTTATTAGAAGTATTATCTGTGGATCCTCACGAAAATGTCTAATTAATTTTCAATATGTCGGAATCCTGAGTATTTTTAACACTAAATGGCAAATGGGTGATCTACTTTATTAAGATTCTCCAATATGTTCTCTAGTTTTTTAAGCCCCTCTGAAGAAATATGCAAATATTCAAGGAAGCATAGTTGTTTGTAATTTTTTAAGACAAGTTTCTGTGGCAAGTTAACTGAATTCAAAAGGAAATAAATATGTATCAGTGAACTGTGATTTCTTTTCAAAAGTTGAGTGAGGAATGAGCTGTAATAATAATTAAAAAAAAAACCCTTATTTGTGACATTTTCCTTGTTCTTTTATTAAAGAGCAGTTCTTTTCTTAAAGATGGAAAATATGGCTGAGCAAATGCCCTGGTGGTCCAGTGGTTAGGACTCTGCCTTCACTGGCAAGGGAGGGCCAGGGCTCAGTTCCCTGGTAGAGGAACTATTAATAAATAGGAGACTCTGAACAGGTAAAAAGTGTTTTAAATAAGATTTCTCTACTAAGTATCAACTAGAGAGAATGGTTCTTATGGGTGAATCGAAAATGGTATTCGATTGGCTTTTTTTCAACACTCAACACATTCTTCCATAACCAGCAGTGACTGGCTTGGGTACGCTTTTGCTCTGGATCCAAACTTCTAACATCCTTTTTGTGGTCATCACAGCTTTATGAGGGTTAGAGAAGGTCAATACACATTCTCAACCAATTTTTGACAGTTCTGAAAAACTCTGTGAAAATCACTTGCCTCCTCCTTTAATAGAATCTGAAATAAATACCAAGAAAGTCTTTTACTGGAAGCTCATTTTTATTTCACACAACAGTTTCTTGTAAAGTTCATCTATAGGATGAATTACAGCTCGTTCATTGCACGGCACCGGAACAACTGAAGATTCCGATTTGACTGTATAGCAGCAGTGTTCTTCCCGCAGGCATGAACTTTACACTTCGGAAATGTCACCAGGGAGCTAAGGCAGAAATGGACCATTCCAGTTGTTAGGGGAGCCATGTTTATAAAGCAGAAAGTAAGACAGAGACACGCAGATCACAGCACAGAACTTGGGAAGGCCGTTCATAGAAAACTGGTAAATACCACAGAAAAGGAGATGTTTTCTGAATTGACTTATGAAAACAAAGGAACTGAGCTGGATGCTTGGTGGTTATTATACTGTGTTAGCATCCTTTTAACTAATGCATTGATTAGTGAACATAAGATCCTTCTAGGATAAAGCATTTGTGTTAGACATGGGATCAGTAGTCAGTGAACTTGATTGTTGCAGAAGACAGGAAAACATAGAAACGTAATCAACCTGTGAACATGAGGATTTTGACAGTGTGGGTGTCTAGAAGCCTCAGAGTTCTTAACTAAGAAAAAATAGTCATTAAAGAGACTGATTTTGAATTAAGATAGAAAGGGATTGAAGACTACTTTTTTGCAGATAAAAAAGGTGACTAATAGTGTATATGTATGGATCTGTGAGACCAAAGATATTAATTTTGGAAGGAGAAGGGTATTTGGGGTGCAACAGACAGACTCACCTGACTGGTGTGGAAAGCAAGAATGGTTATGACCTGTTTGACAGGAGTGACTTACTCATGGAGACATTTTTATTTGGTTCCTATGATAAGAGGGCATCAATTAGAAGTCCTTAGATTGATTCAGACATACCATCAAAAAGTCATGAGGAACAGACAGGATTAGGGAGGAATAGCTAAAACTGGTACCTTCATGAAAATTCAAGTACTGTATGTGGATATATGGCTGTTGAAGTTAGTATTTGTGGTTAAAGGGTAAGTGAATAAGTGGTATTTGTTTGCTGAAAAAAATCCACATACCTCTGTCAACATGCACACGTATCCAGTTCCGCACACCTGCTTTATCTTAAGTTTTGAAACCATCCATTAAATTCTTTCAGAACTCTCAGTGCATGCAGCATGCCTATATCTTTTTGGCCACGGAACTTGCATGTTTTTGAACAGCACACAAACATACCCACATAGACACACACACACACCTACGCACACTGCTAAGAACATTTCTGTACACATCTCCTGGAACCCCCAGGGAAGACTTTGTCCAGGAGTGCATATCTCCTAGTGCTCCCAGGGAAGAATTTCTCTAGGTGTGTGTATATCTCCTGGCGCCCCCAGGGAAAAAGTTCTCCAGCAGGGTGCTTCTCACTCTTCTGCTACAGTATGAAATGTATTTTACATTGTGGACTCAGTCAAACACACACCTGTAAATTCACAAGAGCGTGCGTATGTAGCCTAAAACAAAAACTGCACAGTCCTCACCTTCTAACTTAAAATGCATTCGAATGTTTTAGTTTGTGTGTGTGTGTGCACTCAGTTGTATCCAACTCTTTGTGATCCCATGGACTGTAGTCCACTGGGCTCCTCTGTCCCTGAGACTCTCCAGGCAAGAATACTGGCGTGGGATGCCATTTCTTCCTCCAGGGGATCTTCCTGACCCAGGGGTCAAACCCACGTCTCTTAGGTCTCCTGCATTGGCAGGCAGGTTCTTTACCACTAGTATTCCTCACTAGTCTAAGACCCGAGGGCCCAACCTGCATTCTAAAAAACACTCCTCTAAGTCAGAGTTTCTCAGACTTTAATGTGCAAAGGAAGATTCGGCTTCTGGCGGTCAAAAGTGGGGCCTGAGCATCTGTGTTTCTGAATGAGTTGCCAGGGGTTACCAGTGCTCACCCTTCACCCCTTGTAATAGGGAACGTGTGGGCTCAACCCGTCTGCTCCTCAGTAGGGAATGCACGAGTAAACTACAGTTAATTTCCTTAATGGAATTTGATCTGCATATATGATACATGTATACATTTGATATAGATCAGTTAGAATGATCTATATGATCCATCTGTAGATCTAAGCCAGATCTATGAATTTTAACTTGGCTGATGTGGAACCCATCAATCTGCAGAGAATGGTAGCATTTGTGTAAAATTTTCAGCATACTGGACACTTGTAATAAAAGTACAAAACCATGTCTGAGAGTGATGTATAATAACCTTGAGGTAGCCTACAGGACCCTGGAAAGGATTTATATCAGCACTATTTTATTTCTTTAATCAAAAGTGCTCTGAGGCAAAACACCAATGTTAATATTTGATACTAGTAGGTACACAGGCGATTGTTTTATGTTGTACTTTTCAATGTGTTTTTTTTTAATATTACTTGAAATTTTAAAAACCTTAAATTAACACCAGAAAAGAACACTTTGTATTTAAAAGAAGAACATCTTTCAACCACTGTTGGACTCCTAGCCTTATTCTGAAAAGTTAATCAATTCAGGCAGAATAAATTATGACAAACATTACTGTCAGTGAATCTGTTATCAATGCCAACACTTCTTTATTGTGGAAGATTGTCAACAGTGAATCATTTATTCCATCTTTTTTTTCCAGCTCCTGCTCAACTAACTCTTAAGAATATTAACTCTTAAAATTCTTTTTAAAAAAATATTCTAAAAGTCTCGGTGACACTAGGCTGAAACGAGATGCCAAAAGTGACTAACCAAAGGCCAGAGTTGTATTCTTTTACTGTAGGCTTTGTAATGTACAAACCAAAAACTAAACAGAGCATGTGCACACCTTGCTCTCTTAGGATCACCTGAGACGCTGGTAGCTGCCCCTCCAGGCTGTCAGCCATGCTCACGTTCAGAGTGCGGGTGCAGCCCCACCCTCTTGCCTGAGAGGGTCTGCATTCACACCTTGGTCTGTGTCCTCATCGTTTCTTATGTAAGATCACCTGTACATTTCCTGTAAATCATGAATAGAAATTCCTGCTTTCATCTGCGATCAAATTAGATTGGTCAATAGGATTGATACGTGGAGAGTCCAGTTCTCAGCAAGGTTACTTACCTTTAGGATTTAGGCTGAGTACAAACCAGCGCTTGTAATACAGAAAAGATACGGTAAAGAACGCATCCATCCTAAACCAAGAAATACGGGAGGAATTTGCTTCTATGTGAGGCCTGGCATGGCTGCCCTTTCCTTCGTTATTCAGTAAGACTGTTTTCTCAGTTCTTAATGTAGTACTATTTTTGTTTTTGTTGTTGTTGTTGCTATTGTTGTTTAATTGCTAAGTCTTACCCAACTCTTTCTGACCCCACGGACTATAGCCTGACAGGCTCCTCTGTCCAAGGGATTTCCTAGGCAAGAATACCGGAGTGGGTTGCCAGTTCCTTCTCCAGGGGCTCTTCCTGACCAAGAGATCGAACCCTGGTCACCTGTATTGCAAGCAGATTTTTTACCATCTGAGCCACCAGGGAAGCCCAAACTCTGGAAAATATCAGTTAATTAAAAAACTACAGCTTGTCACTTACAAACAGTGCTCTGTGCCTGGAATCTTTGTTGCTTGTGTGTTAGTCATTCAGTTGTGTCCGACTCTTTGCAACTCCATGGAGTGTAGCCTGCCAGGTTCCTCTGTCCATGGAATTTTCCAGGCAAGAATATTGGAGTGGATTGCCATTTCCTACTCCAGGGGTTCTTCCCAACGCAGGGATCAAACCTGGGTCTCTTGAATTGCAGGCAGATTCTTTTTTTTTTTTTTATTAGTTGGAGGCTAATCACTTCACAATATTTCAGTGGGTTTTGTCATACATTGATATGAATCAGCCATAGAGTTACACGTATTCCCCATCCCAATCCCCCCTCCCAGCTCCCTCTCCACCCGATTCCCCTGGGTCTTCCCAGTGCACCAGGCCCGAGCACTTGTCTCATGCATCCCACCTGGGCTGGTGATCTGTTTCACCATAGATAATATACATGCTGTTCTCTCGAAACATCCCACCCTCACCTTCTCCCACAGAGTTCAAAAGTCTGTTCTGTACTTCTGTGTCTCTTTTTCTGTTTTGCATATAGGGTTATCGTTACCATCTTTCTAAATTCCATATATATGTGTTAGTATGCTGTAATGTTCTTTATCTTTCTGGCTTACTTCACTCTGTATAATGGGCTCAAGTTTCATCCATCTCATTAGAACTGATTCAAATGAATTCTTTTTAACGGCTGAGTAATATTCCATGGTGTATATGTACCACAGCTTCCTTATCCATTCATCTGCTGATGGGCATCTAGGTTGCTTTCATGTCCTGGCTATTATAAACAGTGCTGCGATGAACATTGGGGTGCACGTGTCTCTTTCAGATCTGGTTTCCTCAGTGTGTATGCCCAGAAGTGGGATTGCTGGGTCGTATGGCAGTTCTCTTTCCAGTTTTCTAAGAAATCTCCACACTGTTTTCCATAGTGGCTGTACTAGTTTGCATTCCCACCAACAGTGTAAGAGGGGTTCCCTTTTCTCCACACCCTCTCCAGCATTTATTGCTTGTAGACTTTTGGATAGCAGCCATCCTGACTGGCGTGTAATGGTACCTCATTGTGGTTTTGATTTGCATCTCTAATAATGAGTGATGTTGAGCATCTTTTCATGTGTTTGTTAGCCATCTGTATGTCTTCTTGAAGGCAGATTCTTTACGGTCTGTGTCTTTGCTTCTTAGGGATATTAAATAACTGGGAAGGCCAACATAACATCAGTTAAACAAGCCTTTGCTCTGATTTAGCTGTATAGCAAAGTAAATAAAGCTGTTACTTTATTATTTTGTCACCTTCTTTTGTGTGACTGGCAAGGCAGAAGTTTAGTAGCTGAAGACGCCAGAAGGGACCCACCCTGCCATTCTGGGTGTCATTCCTTTTATTGCAATAGACTCTGGAAAGTCCATGAAGAGGCAGAAAAGAGAAACCTGTTAGCAGGAGCCTCGGTTTGTAATCTGTGTTTTTGATTATCAATGACAGGATTCTAAAATTACACTCAGATGTATCTCACAGGTTCTGAAATTGAGTTTCTGAAAAAGCAGTGTAGTTGTAATGAAAGGTAAAGGGCAGGGTTCCAGAGAAACGAGCTGTGAATTGAACCTGCAATGGAAATTGATCCTATCACTCAGTTTCTGCCCTTACCCCTGGAAGAACAGGACTGGCTGTATGAGGAGGCGGGGTCCCTGATTAAATAGGATTGCCAGAGTGCTGGAGGCCAGAACCAGCTCACTGGTCCCTCAGGTCAGGGCTGTAAGTGTCAGGTGTCTCTGCTTGATGCCTGACTCGAAGTGGCAGAAAGAGAACAGGGGAAGATGCTGCCGGTGGTACCAGCAAGGGACACCGGTGAGAACTCCCTGCTGAAGCTTCAGGCATGCCAGCCACCACGCTCCTCAGGGATACCACTCTGGTCACTTATTGTGAGCCCACGGACCCAGACTGGACCCCCTGGCCTCATGACTGCTACCAGCGATGCCTCCCGGTGCCCATTCCGCTGAGGGCCAAGGGCACGTTAAGAGAAGTTACTGGCCTTGGAAACCGCACACGTCTTCCAAAACATCTTTAGGATCGTGAGAAAAGATAGACATATATTTCCCAACTAGTGACTGTGACTTACAACCCTGTCATCTGGCTTCCCTAGTGGCCCCAATGGTAAAGCATCTGCCTGCAATGGAGGAGACCCGGGTTCGATCCTAGTGTCAGGAAGATCCCCTGGAGAAGGTCATGGCAACCTACTCCAGTATTCTTGCCTAGGAAATCCCATGGACCGAGGAGCCTGGAAGGCTACAGTCCATAGGGTCTCAAACAGTTGGACACCACTTAGTGACTGAGCATGCACACAAAATGTGGTTCAGCAAATTGAAGACAGTCCCTGAATTTCATAGCGAGTGAGTAACTGGACTCAGATCAGTACCCAAGTCTCCTACCACCACCTCCAGTGGCATTCATCATTTTAGAAGAGTGTCTTTTTGTCACCTCCAGGACAGCTTCTCCTATTTAGGGAGCAAATTTATTTATTTACTTTTGGCTGTGTCGGGTCTTCGTTGCTGTGTGCGGGCTTTCTCTAGTTGTGGAGAGCAGGGGCTACTCTCTAGTTGTGGTGTGAGGGCTTCACGTTGCAGTGTATTCTCTTGTGGCGCATGGGCTCTAGGCACACAGGCTTCAGTAGTTGCAGCACACAGGCTCAGTAGTTGAGGCACAGAGGCTAATTAGTTGTAGTTTGCTGGACCTAAGCATACAGGCTTCAATATTTATGGTTCGTGGGCTCAGTAGTTGGAGTGCATGGGCTTAGTTGCTCTGAGGCATGTGGAATCTTCCCGGACCAGGGATTGAACCCATGTTGCCTGCATTGGCAGGTGAATTCTTATCCACTGCTCCACCAGGGAAGTCCAAAATTAGAATATTTAAGAAAAGAAATATTCTGTTTGGAAAATCCTCTGCAAGATGGTCTTGTTTACACTGATCAGGAACAAGATGCAAACCAGTCTGCACAACCCTGTTTCCATCTAAGACTCAGGACTCACACAGCCTCCATCTCTGATCTCTTAATACCATTCATGACAATCAGAACTCTGGGGACTTGGTCATAGAGATGGTTGTTTGTGCTAGGCTTAGCTGTTTGAATTGGCGAGTTTACAGGAAGTCATCACTTTACCATGATGGGATTCTGAGAGGTAATAACAGACGGAAAGAGAGCGTGCACTTCAGGACAGCTTGACCAGTAGACAGAGCCTTCGTTGTTTTATCCTGGGGCTTAATTCACAAGTGTGTTTTCTTGGCTAAGGAATATTAAAATGATGCAGGCTTACTTCTGCAGGAGAAAGTAGTTTTTCTAGTGAAATTAAGTTAGAACTGCACTGCTTGTTGAAATTAATATTTGAAGCATTTAGTCATTTAGTAAGTAAAATTGATGAAAACCTTGGAAAAGTGCTTTAGAATAGTCCTTGTGGAGACTTGTGATTAATAGGGAAAGGAGTGAATAGATGCACATTAATCTGTTTATATAAGGGATCTGGAGTGTATTAAAAGTTTTTGTAAGCATTCAACTAATGAAGCATTATATAAAATTAGACATTGCCTTTAGATGGTAAAAACTAGACTGGAACACACCTTCAGTGTTATCACTAGGTAACTTATTTGTGATATTTTCCCGAACACTAGTAATTTAAATATGAAAAAAATGATTCAGTAAAAAGTAACATTCCATGAGCATCTTCCACTCAGGATTCTCCAGGGAAATTTTTCCTCACTTGTCCTCAGTTCCCAGAGTTATTACAGGACAGACTAGCATGAATGGTCATGACTAACCTTGTGTTAGGGTTTGAACAGATAACTGGCAGATAAACCCTGTCTCACAAATGCAAACCCAGAGCATTATTTCACATGAATCGTTCCATTTGTTGAAGACCACAAGGAAAGGGGGTTCCCTAAGTTCTCTCTAGGCCCTAAATAATGGAGAAAACAAGGAATTTACACACAGTGAAAAGCAAGATATGAATATCAGTGATAGTCCAGACAGGTTTCTGGTGGCTAAAAAGTATAGGTGTGGATGTCTGGAAAACCAAGGCTGGGGAATGTGGCCTGGGACCCAGCTTCCATGGAACCAAAGGGAGAAGGGGGGAGGGTTCTTCCCAGCACTTTTGTCCCAAGGTTATATTCACAGGACTTTATTCTAGTTTACATCCCTTGATCTTGTTTCTGGTGGAGTTTTAGGTGTCTTAACGTGCTGTTTTTTTTTAAATCTTACTCTCTTTATTTTGGTGGAAACTCTACAGTAGAGTGGCAACAGCATATGTTTCATTGTCAAACATACAAATGCAGAGCCACAGTCAATCCTTCACCTTGGACAACTTGTTGAGCCCATCATGGTCACAATGTTTTCATTTCTATCTTGGAAAAAACTGGATTGTTTGAAGGAATGGAGATTACATACAAAACAACCCATACATAGGAAATGAACACACAGTACATGGTAGTTGTTATTTCTCAAGTTTTCTTGGGTATTTCCCCTTTCCAATTATACATCTCTTTATAGATCATACATGGTAACTACCTTAAGGAAAACAAAAATCAAAATATATGGATCAATTGAATGTATGGCTATACTAAAGTAAATAGATTAGGTGCTCCCCAAACCCATAAAAAGTAAATTTCTTAGAAAGATGCAAGGTACATCATAAGGGCTCAGTATATAATTAGTATTATTGTATTTTCATCATCATTTCCATAAACAAGTTTAAGCTTTCTCATAAATAACAAGGTGCTACTGTATAGCACAGGGTACTATATTCAATATCCTGTGAGAAAACATAATGGAAGAGCATATAAAAATAGAATATATATGTATAACTAAATCACTTTTCTATACAGCAGAAATTAACACAACATTGTAAATCAACTGTACTTCATTAAAAAATAAATATGCATGAAAACGCTTTCTCTGTATATATTCTTTCTCTTAAGCCAATCAGAGTGCTTGTATTCCTGCAAATCATTTAGATTTCTAAGCTCCAAACTCTGTCCCTGGAGCCTGGGCTGAGGACCAACACTGAGACTTGGTCAGGGGTAGGAAAGAATTACTTCAGTATTGACTGTGTGGAATTCTCTGTAAATCAAAACCTGAAAAGGCTAGAGTTCTGCTCAGAAGTTTATACTCTTTAATCATTGTATTTCATGCTGAATTTGCAAGCTTTTACTTTTATGTTTTCTAATTCCATAATTATGAATTAATTTAAAAAGATAAAAAGTATATGCATCAGTTAGCATGAAGATTAGTTTTGTGTTTCAGAACCCCAGAGGAAAGAGCCTTAAATAAAAGCACTGTATTTCCCTCTAATGAAAATATTGGGAGTAGACTATTCAGGGCTCGTATGGTAGCCCAGTGATTACCAGGAACCCCATTTCTTTGTTATCATTGCTTTGAATTCTTCATGTTTAAGTGCATCATGCTCCATCAGGGCTCCATGAGTGCAAGCTGTCCTAAGTCGAGCTAACAGGACAGAAGGAGGAACAAAGATGGGGAGCCCCTTCCTCTCAAGGAGACCCCCAGAAACCATCCCTGACATCTCACCTTGTATGCCATCCACCAAAATTTGGGTTCAAGGATCAGCCTTCACTGCTTAAGAGGCTGGAAACTGTAGTCTTTATTCTGGGTGGCGTTATGCCCAGCTAAGTTGTAGAGAGTTTATTCATATGGAAGAAGAGAAAACAAGATATTGGAGACCAATATAATTATCTGTGGCATCTAGGCTTCACCAGAACTTTTATTATCCTTTTCTCTTATGTTTTATTTTTCCTTCTTTTCCTCCTTAGATCCCATGCGTGGCCCAAGGAAACTGGAAGTCGTGGAAGTCAAATCTCGGCAGATCACCATCCGCTGGGAGCCCTTTGGGTATAACGTGACCCGTTGCCATAGCTACAACCTCACGGTCCACTACTGTTACAAAGTTGGAGGGCAGGAACAGGTGCGAGAGGAAGTGAGCTGGGACACAGAAAACTCACACCCCCAACACACCATCACCAACCTCTCGCCCTACACCAACGTCAGCGTGAAGCTCATCCTCATGAATCCAGAGGGGCGGAAGGAGAGCCAGGAGCTCGTAGTGCAGACGGATGAAGATCGTGAGTACTTTGAAGTGATGTGTTTATGTGAAACATTCAGTCTTTCAAAAATGCAGCTTGTGTTTCTTTCTAACTGAGACCTTTACAATGAAAATGGAAGAAAATTGCTTACCATGTTGAATAACACGTGTGTCTGTGCTGCATCTGCTGAAACACTGATTTAAAAAGGTGAAGACAATAAAGATACAGAGGCTTGTTTTAACTTTTATGTCACATGATTAGTTATCTACATACGATAATCCTACATGACTCTGAATAGTTCTTCAAATTTTGTCATCATGTTGGACTGAGGTGTTATTTGGGTATTAGATAGGAAGGACTTATTCATATGGCATTCTGAAATATTTTCCATAATTCAGATTAAAATTCAGCCCCAGATAGAGGCTGCCTTTGCTCTTTAGCACAGTGCTAAGAAATTACCACATGAGGTCAGTGGTCAAGTAATAGTCATTTTTTTCCATAGGAACAATGTTATAATTGAATATTACCTCAATAACCAAGACTTCAATAAATAGACTTCTATTAATATGTGTCAGAGTACTTCTGAAGTACTTAGTAGTAAACCATTAGTGTTCTAGAAGCCTTATTAATATGAACAGTGATATTACTGTCTATTTTATCTTTTTCCGTAAGGGTTTTTTCAAACTATATTTTAAATTGAAGTCTAGTTAATTTGCAATGCTAGCTTCAGGTGTACTGCAGAGTTTTATAGATATATATATAAAGTTGTATATATAAATATAAGTTATATATATATAAATTTATTTATATTTATATATAAATATATAAAAGTTTATATATATCACATATTTATATATGATATACATTAAACTCGGCAGTACACCTGAGGCTAACAATACGTATATACATGTATATATACAACTGAATATATATTAATATAAGTATATATTCTTGTTAAGATTCTTTCCCATCATAGGTTATTGCAATATATTAAGAAAAGTTCCCTGTGCTCTATAGCAGGTCCCTGTTGTTTATCTGTTTTATGTACAGTAGTGTGTGTATGTTCATCTCCATCTCCTACTTTATCTCTTCCTGCTCCCTCCTTCCCCTTTGGTAACATAAGTTTGGTTTCTGTCTCTGAGTCTACTTCTGTTTTGATGGTAAGTTCATTTGTATCATTTTTTTTTAACTCCACATGTAAATGATATCATGTGATGTTTGTCTGACTTACTTCACTTAATATGTTGGTAGATTGTTCTTTTCTCTCAACTTCCACTGCCTACATCCAGATCTCATTATTTTATTCTGAAACTTCTGTAGTAGTTTCTGACCTTTCTTTGTGGTCCCAACTTCTCCCATTCCAGGGCCCCCTACCCACTCACTAAGTTCAGTTCAGTTCACTTGCTCAGTCATGTCCGACTCTTTGCGACCTCATGAACCACAGGACGCCAATCCTCCCTGTCCATCACCAACCGCCAGAGCTTACCCAAACTCATGTCCATCAAGTTGGTGATGCCATCCAGCCATCTCATCCTCTGTCGTCCCCTTCTCCTCCTGCCCCCAGTCCCTCCTAGCATCAGGGTCTTTTCCAATGAGTCAGCTCTTCGCATCAAGTGGCCAAAGTATTGGAGTTTCAGCTTCAGCATCAGTCCTTCCAATGAACACGCAGGACTGATTTCCTTTAGGATGAACTGGTTGGATCTCCTTGCAGTCCAAGGGACTCTCAAGAGTCTTTTCCAACACCACAGTTCAAAAGCATCAATTCTTTGGTGCTCAGCTTTCTTTATAGTCCAACTCTCACATCCATACATGACTACTGGAAAAACCATAGCTTTGACTAGATGGACCTTTGTTGGCAAAGTAATGTCTCTGCTTTTTAATATGCCGTCTAGGTTGGTCATAACTTTCCTTCCAAGGTGTAAGCATCTTTTAATTTCATGGCTGCAATCACCATCTGCAGTGATTTTGGAGCCCAAGAAAATAAAGTCAGCCACTGTTTCCATTGTTTCCCCATCTATTTGCCATGAAGTGATGGGACCAAATGCCATGTTCTTAGTTTTCTGAATGTTGAGTTTTAAGCCAAGTTTTTCACTCTCCTCTTTCACTTTCATCAAGAGGCTCTTTAATTCTTCTTCACTTTCTGCCATAAGGGTGGTGTCATCTGCATATCTGAGGTTATTGATATTTCTCCCAGCAATCTTGATTCCAGCTTGTGCTTCCTCCAGCCCAGCGTTTCACATGATGTACTCTGCATATAAATTAAATAAGCAGGGTGACAATATACAGCCTTGAGGTACTCCTTTTCCTATTTGGAACCAGTCTGTTGTTCCATGTCCAGTCCTAACTGTTGCTTCCTGACCAGGATATAAGTTTCTCAAAAGGCAGGTCAGGTGGTCTGGTATTCCCATCTCTTTCAGAATTTTCCGTAGTTTATTGTGATCCACACAGTCGAAGGCTTTGGCATAGTCAATAAAGCAGAAACAGATGTTTCTCTGGAACTCTCTTGCTTTTTCGATGATCCAGCGGATGTTGGCAATTTGATCTCTGGTTCCTCTGCCTTTTCTAAAACGAGCTTGAACATCTGGAAGTTTACGGTTCCCATGATTGATTATGTTCTTTGCAGCCAAAGATGGAGAAGCTCTATACAGTCAGCAAAAACAAGACTGGGAGCTGACTGTGGCTCAGATCATGAACTCCTTATTGCCAAATCCAGACTTAAATTGAAGAAAGTAGGGAAAACCACTAGACCCACTCACTAAACTTATATGTAAAATACCTTTTTATCACCTCACTGTCTCCACAAGAGCCATTAGTGACTCTCCTTGCCCAAATCTGGATTGTCAAGGTCGTTGGTGCTCCTGTTTCAGACTCTAGAACTGGGCGCCTCTTCTCCCACACAGGGCATCGTGCAGAGAAGTCCTCTGGGCATGGATCCTACGTGCACACCCCTCACATCCTGAGCACCCCCCACAGTCTGTTCTCCTCTGCACATCCCTCCCACCTAGCCTCCTCCATTCCACCTCCTCCACTACCTTCCAGAGTTCTCCTCAATTTCAGGTCCTTCACGAAGCTGTCTCCAACCCTCCCCACCCTTATTCTCCACATCCTCTGACCTTATTGCACTTCACAAGATCTTTAAATATCTGAGCCTTAATTTCCTTGTCTGAGAAGTAAGACTCATGCAGTTCTCCAGCATTTTAGGGTTAGAAGGCATTTTCATCCAGGGCTGTTTGTGGTTGAAGAGAAGAGTCTTTAATAGGTGAGTGTTATTATTGTTGTTGTAATAGATCAAAGCAACTTCTCTTGACCCTTACTTATTCTCTCATTATATTACACATAATTTTTCCCTCTTAACTGTAAACTACTTGAGAGAAGAAGCCATCTATTTTTTTTCTATAGCAATATGGATGATATTGAGTAGGCAATAAGCACTCAAAATACTTTGTTAGTCATTAAATAGAAGAGTAAAGTTTGCTAATAATCTTTTCAGTTCAGTTCAGTTCAATCGCTCAGTCGTGTCCGACTCTTTGTGACCCCATGAATCGCAGCACGCCAGGCCTCCCTGTCCATCACCAACTCCCAGAGTTTACCCAAACTCATGCCCATTGAGTCGGTGATGCCATCCAGCCATCTCATCCTCTGTTGTCCCCTTCTCCTCCTGCCCCCAATCCCTCCCAGCATCAGAGTCTTTTCCAATGAGTCAACTTTTTGCATGAGGTGGCCAAAGTATTGGAGTTTCAGCTTCAGCATCAGTCTGTCCAATGAACACCCAGGACTGATCTCCTTTAGGATGGACTGGTTGGATTTCCTTGCAGTCCAAGGGACTCTCAAGAGTCTTCTCCAACACCACAGTTCAAAAGCATCAATTTTTCGGCGCTCAGCTTTCTTTATAGTCCAACTCTCACATCCATACATGACCACTGGAAAAACCATAGCCTTGACCAGACGGACCTTTGTTGGCAAAGTAATGTCTCTGCTTTATAATATGCTGTCTAGGTTGGTCATAACTTTCCTTCCAAGGTGTAAGGATCTTTTTAATTTCATGACTGCAATCACCATCCGCAGTGATTTTGGAGCCCAAAAAATAAAGTCTGACACTGTTTCCACTGTTTCCCCATCTATTTCCCATGAGGTGATGGGACTAGATGCCATGATCTTAGTTTTCTGAATGTTAAGCTTTAAGCCAGCTTTTTCACTCTCCTCTTTCACTTTCATCAAGAGGCTCTTTTGTTCTTCTTCACTTTCTGCCATAAGGGTGGTGTCATCTGCATATCTGAGGTTATTGATATTTCTCCCAGCAATCTTGATTCCAGGTTGTGCTTCTTCCAGCCCAGCATTTCTCATGATGTACTCTGCATATAAATTAAATAAGCAGGGTGACAATATACAGCCTTGAGGTACTCCTTTTCCTGTTTGGAACCAGTCTGTTGTTCCATGTCCAGTCCTAACTGTTGCTTCCTGACCTGCATAATTCAGGCTTAAATCAGCAGTAGTTTTCCATCATGAGGGTAGAATGTCAAATTAAGTCTTTTGTAGAGATGAGAGATGTTATGCTGAGGCATGAACCCATCAAAACTTTGAGGTTTCAAATTGACATGAACTGAGAATCCTGTTAAGTGCTGTTGAAACTTAAGGTTAGAATAAGTTACTTACCTGTTTGTGTGTTTAAAGGAGCTTGCTAGTCCCTGGAGTTGGGCATGCATTACTTCCAAATAAAAACCTATTGTTTTCATAGTATACCAGCATCCAGTTAATTAGAAAAACTTTGATTTCAAATTGTATTTCTTAACAAGAACAAAAGAAAAAAGACTTCAAAAAAGGCAGAAGAGGACAGAAAGAGAAAAATGGATAATACTGAGCTTTAAGAAAAAAAAATTGAAGTGTCACTATCTGCCACTAATAAAGGCTACAATTCATTGTACATTGTGAGTTTTATTATAGTATAATAATTTTGTTAAAATATCATTTTATGAGAAAATATATGGGAAAGATGTATCTTTTATTGCTGTTATGAGTGTCACTAGACAGGGCTCAATTCCACAAACTTCGATATATTATGTTTCTATACTCCAAATCATGAATTTCTACAACTTCTAAAAACCAGTGCCAGACTGAAGTTCCCATGAAGTGCTATCTTCCTAATTTAACTAAGCTTTCTGGTATTTTATTTTAATTACTTGATCTGTTCTTGACCTAAAAGCAATTATATGAATCCCATTTAGGTTTTCCTGTTGTTAACATTTTCATGATTACAAGGCCTCCAGTACATTTTATTAAGTTTATTATCCTTTTAAGATACCCTCTGTTCAACATCATTTTGACAATCTCTTTTTAAAATTTTACTCCCATTTATACTAATTGAATTAAACCAAAGATTTGTTTTTTCTAAGTTTTTGCCCTCTTTGCACCTGTACATAGATTAATGAAAGCCAAAGTGTTAGTTGCTCAGTCATGTCCAACTCTTTGTGACCCCATGGACTGTAGCCAGCCAGGCTCCTCTGTCTGTGGGATTCTCAAGGTAAGACTGGAGTGTGTAACTATTCTGTTCTCCAGGGAAACTTGCCAGCCCAGGCATTGAACCCAGGTCTGCTGCATGGCAGGTGGATTCCTTACTGTCTGAGCCACCAGAGAAGCCCCACATAGATTACTACACATTTTGAAGTCAGAAGATTATCATAAAGCAGTAGAACCACACATATCATAATCATCTTGATACTTTTAGGAACCTGATGACGTCAAAATAAACACTGTCAAGGTCAAGGAGAAGAGAATGAGTTGAGCTTTCTCTGGTTTGGCCCATCATAGTCCAGCTTCTGACTGTGATGAGCATTTTAGTCTCAGAGCCCAAAATCCAAGTTTTCTTGGAACTCACAAGTATCATCACTCCTTAAATATCTTGTTTCTTTGCTTCGCTGTAGTTTCACATCAATTCCTTCAATCTGGAACAACTGTAACTATTTTCATATATATATACGTATTTAGAGTTTGGGAATTAGGGATCAACTTATTCCAACTTCCTCACTTTAGAAATGAGACATCTGAGAACTAAGAAGGATCAGTGCATTGCCCAGATTTCACAGTTTAATCCCTGGAAAGTCTTAAATCAGAACCCATGCCTCCCATCTGAATCAGTGATATTTTTTCTGCTACACCCCACTTAGTTCTATTTAGAGTAGCTGTCAATATCCTCCCTCTGCCTATAGGTAGTCCATCAACTAAACAAATATGTACGACCTTTGTGTCCTCTTGAAATGCTGGTCAGTCTTTCCAGTTGGCACAATCTCAGCAACTCTTAGGGGCTCCTCATACCCTCCATCAGCTAACAAAACATTTCTCTAGCCCCATCTTTTAAACGTTATTGAGATATGTTTCTCAAATCTTGAGCTGACTTGGGTTGTTTCTGCTCTTTGGTTATTATGAATAGTGCTTCTCCTAATATTTGTGTACAAGCCTTTGAGTGACCAGTCTTTTCAGTTCTCTTGGATATAGACCTAGGAATAAAGTTGCTGAGTCATATGGTAATTTATCTATGTTTAACCATCTTCCAAAGTGGCTGTACCAGTTTACAGTCTCATAAGTTAGGAATTCACATCACTCTACATCCTTCTTTATTTCTGAACAATAAAAGTTTATTTACCAAATAAAAAAAGTTTATTTACAAGACTTGAATTGTCTGATTCAAACTTTTTAGAGAAAAACGTGGTGAAATTCTTTTCTTTATAAAGACAGTATAGCCAAAATGGTTTTAAATTCCAGGTTTTTGCAAGAAAGTGGAATATATCTATTAAAATCTTTTGACTCAATAGAGAGTTAAAAACCTATCAAAAAAAAAAAACCTATCAAGTCTAGAAAAACTTTTCTTTTTTCTTTTTTTAGTTTACTGAAATACATATCGATTTCCCCACTTGTAGTTCCAGGTGCTGTTCTTACTGAATCCATCCAAGGAAGTACCTTTGAAGAGAAGATATTTCTTCAATGGCGAGAACCAATTCAAACCTACGGTGTTATCACTCTATATGAGGTAAGATATACCCTTGTTAGTAATTTAATTTTTTAGTATAACTTGTGTGATTGCTCACCTATCTAGTATTTAAAAGTACATAGTGGCATCATGCCTTTTAAGAAGTTGAATGCTTTCACTAAGTATAATGGCTACTGAATAGAAGCAAAAAAAATTAAAGATGAGTTTTCAAATTATGTATAGTTTCAGGGTGTATACTCAAAATGATTTAGATGTGTCCAGATTACCTGTTATTGTATGTAAAGCCACAACATGACATAGTTTAAAAATCACCTTTTTTTTTTTTTGCTTTTTTTTGCCACTTTATTTTTTTAATTGAAGGATAATTGCTTTACAGAATTTTGTAGTTTTCTGTCAAACATCAACAGGTATATACATAATGTATAATATGTATAATCATTCATAGCTACACCCATGTCTACTCCTCCCAAACCTCCCTCCCTACCCCACCCTTCTAGATTGTCACAGGGTCCCTGTTTGAGTTTCCTGAGCCATATAGCAAATTCCCATTGGGTATCCATTTTACATATGGTGATGTAAGTTTCCGTGTTAGTCTCTCCATACCTCTGACCCTCCTACTCCTCTCCTGCCTAAAAATCACCCTTATTAAAAACAATGTGTTCTCTAGTACATATTAGTTTGGGCTTCCCAACGTGATGCTAGTTGTGAAGAACCGCTTGCCAATGCAGGAGATTTAAGAGACACGGGTTTGATCCCTGGGTCAGGAAGATTCCCCTAAAGGAGGAAATGGCAGCCCACGCCAGTATTCTTGCCTGGAGAAATCCCGTGGACAGAGGAGCCTGGTGGGCTACAGTCAATAGGGTCGCAAAGAGTAAGACACAACTGAAGTGACTTAGTAGACATGTGCAGTATATACATTATTTAGGAGGCAACCATGGCATCCTGTCCTCGCCAGCTCTAAACTCCTTTACTCCTGAATTATAGGAGAACCCTGATGATCCAATTAGCAGAGTTGCTAGACATTGTCTTGGGTTAGCAACAGAATAATGTCTCTTGGTTTCTTAGCATTAGCGGAACACATTTAGACTTCTGTAACATAGTTTTGTCTATTGATAGAGAGCAAAGCAGAACCTGATGACTTGTTCAGGGGAAAAAAATAACAGCCCTAGCGGGGTAGCAGTCATCATCACATCTGTGTGAGCGTGATTGCACTCTGCCTATTGTCATAGAAACAAGCAGGTGCATTTTTTCAAGCTAGCACTTATATGAATGCAAATTCAACAAAATTATATGTTGTTAGGTTTCTAAAATTTGCAGCCTTTCTTCCCACGGGACCTTTACCTGAATACCTTTCAGAGCTACTGACAAAGCTGGGAAAGATTCGCTGTCAGACAGTCATCACTGGTGACCCGTCTCCCTGACCCAACTAGCCTCACAGCTATGCTTCCTTGTACCTTTGGAAAATTGGTATTGAAATGTAAAAAAAGAAAGGAATTGTTGTTCATTGAAAGCTAAACAAAGTAAAAGGAAAGGAAAAAAGTTGATTTTCGTGTGGAATGATTGACACTTTCCTCGGCTGCTTCATCGTGAAAGAATCGAGTGTTATGAAAATTCATGCCTTTGCTTTTGTAGAGTTGTTTTTTACAATCAAGTCAAGCAGGTTCTTTTTTAACTCTGTGATCAGAATCTTTTAGTTAATACTTTTGGCCCCGTGACCATTTTTTAGTTCTGCCTTCTAGATTCTTACCTTAGGATAACAGAATATTTTACTAAAAAACATACAATCTTTGAAATCGATGTTAAGTTCCAAGAAATCAGTCTACTTGTCCTGAAAGCCACATGTTGATATCTAGGCAGACAGAAAATAAAGACAAGATCCTTTTTTTCTGATCCCATGGAGCATAATCTTTGTATAAGAAGTAGCTTTTATGTGAAAACAATAGGAATCATAATTCAGAAGCAGAACCCATTAATCTCTCTGACTTCAGCAGCAAAGATGTCCCAGTTGACACTGATCTAAATGCTGCTACAAAAGGGCTGTGTGAATGTGTCATAAAGTGAAGTGAAAGTTGCTCAGTCATGTCCAACTCTTTGCAACCCCATGGACTATACAGTCCATGGAATTTTCTAGGCCAGAATACTGGAGTGGGTAGCCTTTCCCTTCTTCAGGGGATCTTCCCAACCCAGGGATAGAACCCAGGTCTCCTGCATTGCAGGTGGATTCTTTACAAGCTGAGACACAAGGGAAGCCCACTGTGTCATAAATCAGGTCTTAAAACTCAGATATAGGTAAGAAGAGGGTTTCCCAAGTGGCCCAGTTGGTAAAGAATCCGCTTGCAATTCAAAAGACATGAGAGATGCAGGTTGATCCCTGGATCAGGAAGATCCCTTGGAGGAGAGCATGGCTATCCACTCCAGTATTATTACCTGGGAAATTCCATGGACAGAGGAGCCTGGCAGGCTATAGGCCATGGGTTGCAAAGAGTCGGACATGACTGGGTGACTAAGCCCAGTACAGCATCAAAATGCAAACACCACAGGTCGAGCCTGGTTAAGGAAGTTTATCAGTGAGTAAGAGCTTCCCTGATAGCTCAGTTGGTAAAGAATCCGCCTGCAATGCAGCACACAATTTCACACAATTTCAGACACAACTGAAAGACTCGCTTTTCACTTTTCCCCAGTGCACAGGGATACATATCCCAGTATTTCCATTGTCCCCACCAACTTTAAATGGCTCTTGATTGCTTAGTGAATAAACTCCTGGTTGTTGGTCATGAGAGTAACACATCAACAAGCATTAGAAAAAAAGAAATCACTCAGTATGTATAAGGTGTTGGAAGAGGACAGACTATCTAAGATCCCCTCCCTCCTCTAGTAGAAGTAAGCAGTCTTGTCAGCAACTAAGTATAGAAAAGAATGAAATGAGGACCACATGTTGCCTCCATGCAGCAGTGCGTGCAGGATTGTCAGGCATGTGGTAAAGAACAGTCTGGACTCGTCAGCTGAAAACATGAGCATTGAAAATCCCTCCAAACCCCCGCCTGGAGAGCTGGGCTCAGTGAGTCAGTGTCCCCTCAAAGGAAGAAAGTCAAAGTGTTAGTTGCTCAGTCATGTCCGATTCTGTGACCTCATGGACTGTAGCCTCTGTTCATGGAATTCTCCAGGCAAGAATACTAAAGTGGGTTGCCATTTCCTTCTCCACAGGATCTTCCCAATCCAGGGATTGAACTCAGGACTCCCGCAATGCAGGCAGATTCTTTACTGTCTGAGCCACTAGGGAAGCCCAATGAGACAGATCAAAGGGTAGAGAGAAGGAGAATTGAGGGGCCTGTTTGGCATCAGTGTTCCAGGCCTCCTGTGGTACCATCCCGGCTGATGTTCATTACTGCTTCTGCCATGATTTTCAACTGGAATGGAAGGAGCTGTGTGTATGGAATTTTCTTTTCCCCATAAACCTTCTGATCCATCACACCTGCTTCTGCTGATACCTTCTTTCCTCCCAACACCTTCCCCTCGTTCTCCTTCTAAGGCACTTCTGCTAATCTTTCCTGCATTTCAGTCAAATTTTGAACTTTTCTCTGAAGTATCCTAGGTTCTTGTGTCCCCTGGAATCAGATTGAACTGTTGCTTCCTCTGATTGCTTGTGCATGCATTGAAGGACCTAGTTAAGGCTGGCCGGCATTGCAGCCATGGTCGGAGATGGTGTGTTATCCCGTTTTGGTTCTCTAGGGTTTGAGACTTAGTCATGAGAGGGGAAGATGATGCTGGAGTGCCTCAGGCACCAACCTGCCAATCAGAAATCACCCAATGTGTGCTCATTCCATCTCACCTAATCTGATCCCACTTGTGTGGTCTGCATGTCACTTTGTTTTCAGCATGGGTTTTGTATGAAGTCCTTGGGTTCACCCTGGAACTTCAGGGTTCTTTCTCAATGGAGGTGTTGTTAGAATCAACTTGGCCCTCAGCCAGAGAAATGGCCAAGTGTGAGCTGAGCCCTGGACTTCCCTCCTGGGAGTCCCTGCTGCCATCCACAGCCTGGTACTTGCTAGGCACTTCCCAGACATGCTGAATGAGCAAATGAAAAAATAAATACCGAAAAGGCACATTACATTTGGGTGCGAGCATGGAGCTGGGTGCCCTTCAGACGTACCACTCAGGCGCTTACTGACCATCAGCTCCTCGCAGGCCATGGAGTTCTAGAGTCAAGTTCACTCTGTTTCCAAGGAACCTTTTTATCCCTGGAATTCAGACTCCCAGGGCTCTGAATGAGTTTTAGGGGGGTCCATGCACTTTCTGACATTTTGTGTCCACTTGGACACAACAGAGTTGCTCTTTAGGGATTTCTCAGATGAGAGAGAGGGTTCACTACTTTTTTATTTTTAAGAGAAGTTTATACATGCATTGTGGTGGCTCACTGGTAAAGGATCCGCCTGCTAGTGCGGAAGACATGGGTTGATCCCTGGGTCAGGAAGATCCCCTGAAGGAGAGCATGGCAACCCACTCCAGTATTCTTGACTGGGAAATCCCATGGACAGAGGAGCCTGGCAGGTCACAGTCCATGGGGTCGCAAAGAGTTGGACACAACTTAGCAACTAGACAACAAAAATGTGCATTGTTATGGGTCAGGGAGAGAGAATTTGTGCTTTTAAATAAATTATTGAGGGGTGTTACCAAAAGAGAGTTAAGAAACCCAGTCTAGCTGATCCTGCAAGGTCATGGCTAGAGGTGAGCCCAAACCCCTCAACCGTGGTAAAACAGCAAGTGAAGCCTTTGCTGTTTGCTTTGCCATTGGCACCAGCAGAGCTGACATCCTCCTCGCTGCACTGTGAGCGTGTCTGTGAGCGCACACCTGCTCTCCCCGGGAGTCCCCAGGAGAACATACACTGAGGGCCAAATATTTATCTATCACAGTGGGATCAAAAAGAATAAGGTGTCACTCTTCAGAAAAAAAGAGACAGTTATATGGAAAGTTCGAATTCCTTTGTCATGTTTAATCACGATTTCAGACCACAAAGAGCTCTTAGAGCACTCCATAAGTTACTGCCGGATGGATGGAGAGGACACCATCACAACTGCTGGGGTTTAGCAGATCCAGAGATCCTCATGCTTGGGAAGGATTTGTGAATACACGGAATGCAAGCTCCAGCTTGAGACAGGGATGGACACGTCTTTGGTTTCAGTCTTGAACTCCCAGCAGTCTCTTTGAAATCATTCCCTTCTTGTTGTTGTTCAATCATTAAGTCATATCAGACTCTTTGTGACCCCCATGGACTGTAAACCAGATTTCTGTGTCCGTGGGATGCTCCAGGCAAGAATACTGGAGTGGTAGTCATTTCCTACTCCAGGGGATCTTCCCAACCGAGGGATCAAACCCACATCTCCTGCATTGCAGGTGGATTCTTTACCACTGAGCCACCAGGAAGGCCATCGTGTTCTGATTAGGCTGTGTCATAACTTCTGGGTTGCATCTCTCCTTAACCCACCAGATTGCTCCCTCCCCCCAGTCAGGCACCACGTTTGAGTCACCATATGAGACCCCAGCCCAGAGCACCGTGCTTGGCACCCAAGAGACATGCAGTGGAGATGTTGTGAATGAGTGAAGTAATGGACTGGGGGGAGTGGCTATGTTGTCACAGCTTAGATCTGCTTTCTCTGGGGCTCTCAGGGTGGGAATCAATGTAAGCAGCTAGGTACACAGAGGTGGCATTGAAGTCACTGGCCAGGAGCACGAGTGGACTCAGTCTTACTCTTGACTCCAAGGAACCTTGAGAAGGAAACCAGTGAGAGGGTTAACAGCAGATCTGCTGCCAGACTCTGATGGTATCGTGCACGGCAGTGATTAATACATACAGCAAACATTTTCTTGCCATTGCTCAGTTGATTCAATCTAAATATTCTCTCAGAGAGGTCTCCTTAATTATAATGACATGGTATAAATATAAGAAGAAAGAATGTCAGTTATCACTTGGTATAATAACAGTGTTAGTGTTCATGCACATAAATTATAAGTAACTTTAACCTATTCGAAAGCAAGAAAAGTGCTCAGTTTTGCAATTTAAAACTTTTGAATATGCTGCATTTAAAAATTATGTCATTACAACCAGGAGAAGTTAGTAATCACCCCGAAAATGCATGTTCTTGAGGAGTTGATGAACTACTTAGAGTCAAATTCTTTCAAGCATCATTTGAAAGGGCAGAATTTAAAGACACCTATGTTATATTTATTTTCACACAATCCAGACTCATCCAGGGTGCTTTGAACACTGTTATGTGATAAACATCATGAAAACTTCCAGAAATGCACTGAGTCCAAAATGGCAGCTCCTGGTCATTTGGGCATTTTAACTTTAAATTTTAGTTAATTCAAGTAAAATGACTCACAGACATAGAAGATGAACCCAAGGGGGTTCATCCCAAGGGGGAAGGGAGACAAGGGATAAATTAGGAGTTTGGGGTTAACAGTGTGTAGGCTCCCCAGATGGCTCAGTGGTAAAGAATCCACCTGCCAACGCAGGAGGCGTGGGTTCGATCCTTGAGTCAGAAAGATTCCCTGGAGAAGGAAATGGCAACCCACTCCAGTATTCTTGCCTGGGAAATCCCATGGACAGAGGAGCCTGGTGGGCTACAGTTCATGGGCTCGCAGAGTCAGACACAACTGAGCACACACTCAGCTTGTTGTTGTTTAGTTGCTAAGTTGTGTACATCAACTATACTTCAGTTTTTTTAAAGGATTTTTTAAAACAGTAATAAAATGAAATAAAATGTTCAGCTTCTCAGTCTCACCAGCCATGGTCCCTTGTGGTTAGGGGCCACCATGCTGAATAGTGCAGAATAGAACCTTCCCATCCTGACTGTCCTATTGGACAGCTTTGCTCTAAAGAAGACAAATGAATAGGACACTTCACAAACACCACAGTCATAACATCAAGAGCTGTTGACGAGCATCTGGGATTTATTTTTGGAGCAGATATCTTTGCCCACATGGAGTAGAACACTTAAAAGTACTGTTGTTCTCAGTAGACAGTAATCCTCTTCAGTGCAAAACCAGACTCTGGCCCCCCGGGTGAGAGATGAGGCCGTCCCCTTGTCGGGTCCTAACTGTTTGAGTTGGTTGTCTATTTTGTTATTTTGTTTTAAGCCATCTGTAATGTAGTTTTCCCATGTGACATTTTGAAAGCAAACAACTTCAAGGTATTAGCTTGAACATGAACTCATTCCTTATGTTCTAATCTACTGGCTTTCAGTTCCTCTGTCTATAAAAGTAATAACTCATAACAGTTTTGGCCAAGTTCCTGTGCCTGTTCCCTGGTCCAGGATTCGAAGAGTCCAAGGGAACAGGAGAGCTTATCATCAGGCATCTGACAATGCATGCATCAGGAGGGTTTATTGGATAAAGACGCCATTTTCGTCTATCTGCCCAGACACTTCATCACATTCTTATTCTCTTACAGATCACCTACAAAGCAGTCAGTTCCTTTGACCCAGAAATAGATCTATCCAATCAAAGTGGAAGAGTTTCAAAACTGGGAAATGAAACCCACTTCCTGTTTTTTGGACTGTATCCAGGAACCACGTACTCCTTCACCATCCGAGCCAGCACGGCTAAGGGCTTTGGACCCCCGGCAACAAATCAGTTCACCACCAAAATATCAGGTATCAGACTTTCATGAGCTTTGTCTTTTATCACAAGTAGCCCTTGAGTACTTTCTCATTCCCGTTGTCAAGTGTGCAATGCTTATCCAAACGTACACATAAATTCATATTTGTGGGCTGTCTTTTCACCTTACTTATAGTTTCCTTTGTAGTGCAAAAGCTTTTAAGTTTCATTAGGTCCCATTTGTTTAGTTTTGCTTTTATTTCCAATATTCTGGGAGGTGGGTCATAGAGGATCTTGCTGTGATTTATGTCGGAGAGTACATACTATCTATGGTGAAACAGATCACCAGCCCAGGTGGGATGGATGCATGAGACAAGTGCTCGGGCCTGGTGCACTGGGAAGACCCAGAGGAATAGGGTGGAGAGGGAGGTGGGAGGGGGGATCGGGATGGGGAATACGTGTAAATCTATGGCTGATTCATATCAATGTATGACAAAAAATAAATAAATAAATTAAAAAAAAAAAACTCAATATTAAAAAAACTAAAAAAAAAAAATTCATATTTGTGAATGTATGAAACTCAGACTCATGAAATTCAGTGAAATGCTACAAATATTTACCAGTCAGGAGCTTCAGATTGTCATCCTGGTTGGGAAGTAGGCACTGATTCAAGAGTGTATATTGGAGAACTTGAATATGAGCAGAAGATCGTGTTCTGAGGACCCTCTGCCCTCTCTGTCCCAAGTTCCCAGAGCAGCAGGGTTGGGAAAATGTCTGTAAGGAGATCTCTCATGATGGAGTGCTCAGCAGAAAGGCAGCTTTACGTGGAGTCCCTTCCCGAAGAATCAGCCTTCCCTGGACCTTCACCATTAGTGGTTTCACAGCCAGAAAAGAGAGGTGACTACAGGCAGTGGGGAGCAGGGGGAGCCAGGCACTTATATCTCATTTCTTGTAAAGACTCAATTATGCCACCCAACAGAAGACGTAACTTGGGAAGTATTTCTGGGCACGTGCGACTGTGCAGAAAATGTCTTTGAGCTTCAGACTAGAGGAAATGGAGTTGCCATCTGGTGTGGGAAATGCAGCAGCCATAAGAACAGTTCCAGGAACATTTTTCTCTTCCATTTTCCCCCTTTGGATCCAAGTGCAGAAGTATTTGAGTTTGGGCTGTGACTAGTTGGGGGTTAGAAGAGCAGGGTGGGGGGTGAGGGAGGTCACTTCTCATCAGTAAGGGTTAGCCAAGTGATAGCCTGATTTTCATGCCTGTTGTCCCTCATCCCTAGTTTTGTGAAAGGTTTTAAGTTTTCCTTTAGAACTGAAGGGAGGAAGATAAACTCAAGTACAGTAAGCATTCTATTAGGTTTTGAGAGAGGAGGGAGGTTTGGAATTTTTATTTTAAGCAGATATAGCTTAAGAGATAACTTTGCATTGTGTAAGAGTTAATTTATGAGTACAAACTTAACTTGAAGTTTAATAGACACTTGATAGTTGACAGAAAGTTTTAGCTCATAAGAGCAATGTAGAGAATTATAAACGAGGAAGAATACTTGGGAGGCTGGGAAAATGACATTAAGTGGTACAAATGGGTGTGTAGAAAGACCATTGGGCATGGAATCAGAAAATTTGAGTCCTAGCTGTTATTTTCCCAAGTACTTATTCTCTAACCTTGATCAAGTGAATTTACCCTGGATGTAAATCAAGATGGTATTAATTTGGTGTATGAATTTATCACGGAGATTTAAAGAGGTCATGTATGCCAATGTATATAGCTTCACATCCCCCTTTTGGGGGTAACTTCTCCCCATGGAAATCCTATCTCCAAGGTTATTATCTTTAAGAGGCTACTCTTTTAGAAACTAATTCATTTTTCCCATTTGTGTTAGATAAAAGTTCTGGTTAGCGTAAGTCTGATCACTCTTAGCTCATCAAGTTCTGCAGCTCTATCCCAAAGCAAAGCCAGTTAACATCTTAATTATGCTGAAAAGGTTCATTAGCAGTAAATATTTGATTTTTATAGTTCAAAAAAGTTTTTATAGTTTATAGACCTCCCATTTTCTACTTTCATGGACCTCCGAGAACTACTCTCTATACAAAATGTGATTTCTGTGCCATGAATTGGAGTTCATTTTTAGTAGAATTTAAGTTAATTTTAGTGCTGAGAAAATCCAATAAATGGACCTGAGCTATAATCCATGTCTTTTACATAAAAGCTTTTTATATGTAAGAGATTTTAGAAACTATTTGCTAAAAATGATCTTTAATGTTCTCATCAGTTATGTAAACCTGAGGGTCTTAAAAAGGCCATGTGCCCTCACCCTCAGCATCACAGCCCTCATGAAATGATATCTCGTGTCCACAGTGATCACAAAATTATTCAAGGGCTCCGTTATCTTGTCATAATTAGACTTAATTTAGAAAACAAAAAATGCCCAGAAATGGCCTTGGAAATAGGATCTGTGCTGCGAAGAGATTGAACGTTTGTAGAATTATATTTGCCCCACTCTCTTTGTCTGTTATCCCTTTGAATTCCCATAATAACCCTACAGGATAATTTCTCCTGTTTTAAAAGATGAGTAATCTGAAACCTCAGAGATAATAATTGTCCCTGAGCTTTCATGCTGGTTGAGACAAAATGCAGCAGAAAGTCAAACCCAAGCCTTTGTTATTTCAATTCAATATCTTTCTCACAGTCATACTTTCCAGAAGAGCCCACAAGTGCTCATTAAGTCCAGCAAGGCCCTCTGACTCCTGAGGACCTCTTCACATCTCCAATGAACCTTTGGGACACAAGAAACCTTGCCTTAGATGGGAGAACTGAAATGATCAGTTTTATGATCTTAGCGATTATTTCTTAAATTTGCATTTAATTTTTTGAGAAAAACATATGTACGTAAAAGCACACAAATTAAACTTATTTTACAATTTACAATATAATTACAATGATGTGCATGAATGTATGGGTGTAATGGCTACATCCATCAAGGGAGAACCCAAATCAATAAACAGAGTCCTAAGTCCCCTCACGCCCCCTCCCAGGTTAAACTCAAGACCAAAGTCAACACATGCTGGTTGTAACAGTTGTCCCTCGTGTTAGGGGTTGGGCAGATATAATAAAGGCTGTTCATGGCAATTTATTAATAGACTAAGTGTACTGTGTTCTTAGTGCTCATTGTAAATGAAAGTAGGAAGAAAATGCAAACCAGAAATCATGGGTCTCCCATCTCCTGCATCTTCCCCAGCGCCCTCCATGCCGGCTTATGAACTGGAGACGCCCTTGAATCAGACGGACAACACAGTGACGGTCCTGCTGAAGCCTGCACACAGCCGAGGTGCACCTGTCAGGTACGGAGTCGGCAAGGGGTTGTCTTAGGTGAAAACCCAAATCAGATGGGTTCGTTTCTCCTGTGTGCCTTCTAGGGATTTGCCGCAGACCTCAGTCAGCATGGAAAACCATGTCCTTCTGAGCTCTAATTAAAAGAAAGGACTGAGGGGAAAGAAGGGGCTTTGATGTGGGTGATCAAGTGTTATGTAAGGAGTTTGATTCTGATGTACGTGGTTGTTCTTTGAAGTTAAGGAACAAAAACCCCAGTCTGTTCAGAGGTGGCTTTCCTCCTAAAAGGTAGTTGCTCTCTGCAGTTTAGTTACCCATGGGCAGATGGTATCAGTGTCCTGAGCTGTATTCCTTAAATAGGCTTTGTGAGTTATTTTTGTCTATTTGTTTTGTTTACATCGAGTTTTAAATCTTTAATCTTTAGTAAACTGACTAATCTCTCCATTGAATGTGTAGTATATGACTATACTTTTTTAAAGAAACAGGTGATTGGAAAGACAGTTGTGAAGTCTTTATTTGAACAGATTTAGGTTTATTACCAACATGTAGACCCCCATTTCTCATCACATGATGATTTATATAGCCAAGAAATTACAAATTATAACTTTTACAGTGAATAAATAAATGTATTCTTCTTAGGAAGGAGCAAAGGAATGCCTGAATAACTCTTGAATATGAACTTGTCATAAGCTCAATAATTTATATAAATGAAATTTCTAGTCGTTTCAGCAGTATTCAGATATTTTGTGCTATCAGAATCGCTTCCCTTCAAAATAATCTATTCCTTTGAATAGCATTCTCCAAGGAAACATTTACATTCACAAATAAGACTGTGTGGGGTTCATTTCCCTGTGCCTTTTGTAGAGTTTTATTTCATTAACCTTCTGAAACCTGGCCGTCTTTGATCACGTTTTCTCTACAGTATCAAAGAGTGAGTCACTGAACTTCCTTCTGCCTGATAAGATATATAAGTTTCAGTTCACAGGCTCAAGATGAAAAATGGACAAGCATTAGTTGATAGAGAGATCAAATTGGGGTAGAAACAGACATTTTTATTTGAAAACCCTACAAAATGGCAGGAGATAATTTTTAATTTACTCTGCTTTCTTAATGTAGTAGCCCCTGTAAGGCATTTCAGATGGCCATTCATAAGTGCAGTGAGTGAGAATGCTCTGAAATATGTAAAAGCTCTCTTCCAGGTGTAAGAAATTATTTCTGCAAGAAAAGCAATGCCACTGACACTACCCAGGCCCTTTGGGTTGATATGTGTGGCCCTGAGGGGTTGCACAAACTGAAAGACCCAGACTCACCCTCATTAGATGTCCGTCCAAGACCCAAGCGTACCTATAACTGCAGGTCAGACATTGTTCACTCCAGAACGCTGAATTATTATTAAAGGAAAATTCACGTTCCAGCCATGGCCTTGAGAACATTGTTTTTCTCTGACCAATTTAAGAGCTGCCCAGACTCAGCAATAACATACCATGAGGACAGGAGTCAGGGTTGTGTCAAAAGGCCTCATGATGACATGAGGGGGCAGAAGTCATTTACTTTCAGAGCCTCCAAACTGAAGGAGGCTGAAATCCTAACCATTTCTCCCACATTCTGTTTTATTCTTACAGAAACTCCTTCACACTTTTTCGGTTCTTGTTGCTTCTTTCTGCCTAACCTTTTCAGTTGAATTGTCATCTGTATCTTTGTGTAGGTCTTTCCAAGTCTTAAGTTTTCCAGTAACATTTCCTTGGGTAATCCATGTTAGTCCTCTCCCCAGAACTCCTTTTCTTGTCTTTCAAAATTGTCAGTTGTGTCCCAAATGGCTATTCATGTTTTCCACTACCTGCCTTGCTAAGACATGCTTTTGTTCTTTTCCTTTACATGTTGGGCTTCCCTGTGGCTCAGATGGTAAAGAATCTGCCTGCAGTGTGGGAGACCTCGGTTCAATTCATGGGTTGGGAAGATCCCCTGGAAAAGGGAATGGCAACCCACTCCAGTACCTTGTCTGGGAAATCCCATGGACAAAGGGGCCTGGCAGGCTACAGTCCATGGGGTCACAAAGAGTCAGACATGACTAAACTACTAACACTTTTGCATTTGTTTTTAGAGACTCTGGAGCCTTACTAGTTAGTTGGAGACACCCTCGGGCTTTTTATTTCTATGTCTATAAAAATACAAATTCAGATGCTGATCAGGGTGTCCAAAATGCAGGTGCCCCATCATTTCATCAGGCCCAGCTCTAACTCTGAGAAGATTTCAGTTTATCTTGTCATATGCTCTTTCACACCTGTCATACCACCTGATTTTCTAAGTTCAGCACTGTTTTGCTTTTATGAAACATCACCTTGTTATTGGCTAACCATTCCTGGAACTGGCCGGGGGTCACTTTGCTTTCTACCTCTATTATGCCTGCTTTCACAATGTTAGCAACTTGAAATGAACAAATTTACTATTTGTATCCATCATGGAAATCTATAATGCTGGAATCAAGATCAATTCTTGTGGCAAACTCTTATGTATCATTATAAAGAAATCCACTACAGATGCTACCATTACTGGAAGGATGCTTGTCTTAAATGGGAAAATTTTATTGGTACAAGTTTAAGAAAGGAAATTATCTCAGACTCACCTGTCAAAAAGATTTTCTTTGCAGAAAAATGAATATTCTCTTCAAGGTATTCATTATTATAGTGCAGCATAATGGGACTGATTATCTATTGAGTAGATGGAAGCCCAATATATCTAGAAAGACTAGTTTGGAAAAAAATTGTCCATAATACTCTCAATCTAAATGGGTTATATGAAAATTTTCAATTTCATTTAATGTTTAGAGAAATAAGAACTCTGATTAGGGAATCAGAGGGACCTAAAATATAAAGCCATAATGTAGATTGAAACATTTGAACACATCTGGAAATTTGCAAAATGCACATGTAATCAAACTGCAATACAAGAAAGCTTTTCCCAAATGGTAAAATAAATATGAGAAGAGGAAATGGAAGTGAACATCTGTTAGCTTTCCTGGATTTTGCGCAGTATTATGTGTTCAAAAGTACTGTCATTGTGTGATTGCAAAGAACCCATTCTTTCGATTGATTTGATTTTTCTTTAATCCATATTCATTGGTGTTGAAAATTTAGTCATACTTCACTGAGGCACTTCACTAAGTGAGGTGGTTGTATATTGATTCCACTACAGACACTCAACTTGCTTAATGCAGATTCTTGAAATTGCACTAAACTCTCAGTGTAAGTGATTGTTGTCTTTTTATTGATCAACACACCAGCTCTGTCACATAAAATTATTTAAATCCCAAGATGGCCAGGAAGAACACAGAGTCCATCATTCCAGCTGGTAAACAGGCACCCAGGACAGAATTTTAATGTCCATTCATGGATTCAGTTTTTTTTTCCTTTAATAAGACAAGGAAAAGCTTCATTTTCTTTTACTCATTTAGAATCACCTCCATTCTCTGTCTTCTCCTCTCCACTGTTTATTACATGCAGACACAGTCCAACAGAGAAAACCCTTCTAATCTGGCAGTAAAAGAGCAACTCTAAATAAAGAATGAGTTGTACACAAAGTGTTGTGCTTTTCTTGCACTGACAAAAGTTCTGTCTGTGATTTTACTCCCGTGATGTATGTGTTTGTATTATAATCTGCTCTGTGCAGTAACCCTCATTAATGATGTTTTATACCTTCTAATGGGCTGTAGCTTGAGACTCAATCACGTTGTTGTAATTCAAATGACTCTCATTTTTGTTCTTTAGGCATTGTTGCTTTAATTTGTTCATAAATGTTTTGGAGCTCTGTGTCTTCTTAATTAAAACTCAGAGCTTGAATATGTTAACTAATTAAATATTTTGATATTCATTTCAGTGAAATGTTCAAAGATTACCAAATCATTCTTTGATTCATTCATTCAGGAGAAACTAGTGAGTGGGGAAAGCATCTATTACAGTTGTGAGTCTGCAGGGAGATAGGGAAGGAGGGCAGAAATCACATCAGCAACCAGGACATTAACACTGAGGCTGAACTGTGTGAATGTAATTTTAATTCATGGCAGCAACTTTGTTCTTCTAATAAAGAGAAAGCCCCAATTTTGTTGTTGTTGTCATTGAAGTATAGTTGATTTACAATGTTGTGTTTAATTTCTGCTCTACAGCAAAGTGACTGTTATATATATGTATAACTTTTTCAGATTCTTTTCCACTATGGTTTATCATAGGATATTGAGTATAGTTCCGTGTGCTACAGAGTAGGACCTTGTTTATTCATTCTGTATTAACACTTTGCATCTGCTAATCCCAACCTCCCAGCCCATCCCTCCCCACCCCCTAACCCCTTGGCAACCACGAGTCTGTTCTCTATGTCTGTGAGTCTGTTTCTGTTTCATAGATAAGTTCATTTGTGTCATACTTTAGGTTCCGCATATAAGTGATATCACATCGTATTTATCTTTTTCTTTCTGACTTACCTCGCTTAATATTGTAATCTCTAGGTCCACCCTTGTTGCTGCAAATGGCATTGTTTCATTCTTTTTATAGCTGAGTAATATTCCAGTATATCCATACCACATCCTTCCTCTTTACCCATTCATCTATTGATGGACCTTTGGGTTGTTTCCATGTCTTTAGCCCTGATTATTTTAATGCTGTGCATTGACAGTCATTGGAGACTTGTATGTGGTTGTCCTCTCAGTTGAATGCTTCCTCAACAGATAGGTTTAAAAAGCAATTTGTGAATAGTTTCTGTTGTTGAGAATTGGGGCCAAAATCTTAAAGCAAGTAGGAACTTCATTGCATTAAGAATAAAGAAGAGCAGAGGGCATAAGGAATCGAAGGCATATTGTGCCTTCCTTTTTCAATGTGTGTTCTAGTTAATTAAGATTTCAAATGAGATAGGAAATATTTCTTGCTAGTCACAGGCAAGCCTAAATGCTTTATTCATCCAGACCACTTCTGATTTAAAAACGAAAAACTTGCATCATGTAATAGCTGCAGTTTCATATAGAAGTCAAAAATTTGTTTATTTTTGTATAACATGTCCAGATTTTGGTTAGACTGGTTTTGCCTTGTATTTGTCATCATGGTAGACTGCAAACGTGTGCTGTTTTCATTCACTCCTGTCCTTTATCCTCATGCTGTTTTGCCTTACATAGTAAAGTAGTAAACATGTACTGATGTTTAAGGCTTGTTGTTAACTTCTGATGTTTATTTTTTACTCATATTACTCATCAAGGGCTTCCCAGATGGCACTAGTGGTAAAAAAAAAAAAAAAAAAAAACAACGCCTGCCAGTGCAGGAGACATTAGAGACATGGGTTCCATCCCTAGATGAGGAAGACCCCATGGAGGAGGGCATGGCAACCAACTCCCGATCCCATGGACAAAGGAGCCTGGCGGGCAGCAGTCCACAGTATCGCAAAGAGTCAGACATGACTGAGCATGCATACACTCATCAAATATTCTTTTGTAATAAATTAGGTAGGAAATTTTAAATGCATTAAAGGATGCTATTTTTCTCATTATAGAGCTCTTCTCCTCTGAAAAATCCACTCTTAGTCTTAAAAGAAGGTGAAGAACAAATTTTTATTCCATCGAGAATAAAGAGGCAGTAGAGCAATTGGATTTATTTAAAGAAAATGTGTTCCATTTCTCAAACGTGTTCCATTTGATCTCGGTGCTATATGGGAAATGAGCTTTATTCTCCTTGTGGGCCTGCACTCACGTCTCCCACTGGGTATAACACGGCAGTTTTTGTTAAAGGGACTCAATGTGAGAGCCCCAGTGAGTGTGTGACACCTGCCTACTCGGATGGGACGGTGCAACTAACCTTGTCAGTAAGAGGAAAGAAAGAGGCCATTATTACTAACAGAAGGTGTGAGATAATCACACACTTGGTTCTAAGAAGTTGCCTGTCTTAGGAATTGCAGTTGTTGGCATGTGATTGACTATGGTTTAGAAGTTTGATGTTAGGAAGTGTGGACTAGATCTTTCTTAATTTTTTTAAAGCAGCAGCAGTCTGTGTGATTGTCTCCCATTTCTAAGTCCCGGGAAAGACCTTATCTCTCTGCTGTCACCACCTTCTTGGACGCCTTGTTCTCTTCCCCTTCACACAAGAAGCCTTTGAGCATTTCAACATTCTAGGCTTCTTGTAGAGATTAAATGAGGTAATATTTTTCAAAACTCTTCAAACGGAGCTTTGCACACACTTAATGCTGTGTAAGTACTTTTTCTTGTACTGCTACTCTTCAGACTGTAGCAGTAAGTGGTTCGAGTTGTTGCTTTTCAGAAGACCAGCCTAGACCTCTAAGTTTTCCTTTGTTTGTCTTATTCTCTTTGAAACTGTTATCACAAAAATCTGATTTGACATGAAAAATAAGAATTCCGTAGCTGTCTCTATCAATAACTTCTAAGAAGAATTCCTATGAATTCTGATCTCTCTACTGCATTTTACAGTTTGATTGCCTCTGGCTACCTATTTATTTCTGCCTTTTTGAGTTTTGAGGAATTGATGCTATAAATAGGTAATGAACTGTCCCCCAAATGTACAACAACTCTTTAAAAAGGTTAGGGGTTTCCCTCTTGAACCCTGAGTCATTAGCTAATTACAGTCTTTATCAGCTCTACTGAATAAACTTAACCGTAAAACAGAAGGAATCCTGTCTTCTGTTTTGTTGTTCAGTTGCTCAATCATGTCCAACTCATTCTCTTCTTATTGTTCAGTCTCTGAGTCCTGTAAGACTCTTTGTGATCCTGTGGACTGTAGCCTGCCAGACTCTTCTGTCCATGGTATTCTCCAGGCAAGAATACTGGAGTGGGTTGCCATTTCCTTCTCCAGGGATCTTCCTGACCCAGGGATTGAACCCACGTCTCCTGCATTGGCAGGCAGACTCTTTACCGCTGAGACACCTGAGAAGCCCATAGAATGACTTATCTAAAAGTCAAGTTCACTATATGCCAAACCGACAAAGAGTCAACGAGACAATTAACTTGCTTGGCTCAATGGAATCTGATGTTCTGTGTACCCTCAAAGAATCTGCTTGTCCCTTCACTCTCTTAAAAGAAAGGTCTTTGTGATTCACTGGGCTGGCCTGATCTGGGGATGGGAAGTGTGTTATACTTACAGAGGGTTGGGGTGGCCGGATGGGAGGAGAGGAAGGGAGATGGGGCTGGATCAGGTGACCTCATGCTCCACACCAGGGGGTGAAGATGCAACTGCTGGGTTGTGAGCAGCCATCCAGGGATTTACATAAGGAAAACGTGTAGGAATGATCAGCCGGAGCCTGGAGGGCAGGTTAGCTGGGCAGGATGAAGGGCAGATGTGACAGAGGAGGTGTACCTGGGACCCCCAGCCCTGCCTGGGTTCCTTTCATCCACCCAATCAAGATACTGCTGACCCTTAGAGCAGGGCTCTTGTAAATGCCAAACGCTAATTCTCATTAGGAACAGGACTTTGGGGAACCAAAAACATTTAGTTTTTCAGAAGAAAAAAAAGAGAAAGAATGTATCGCCTAATCAGGCTGATTGGTGATATTAATAGTTTAAAGTATTATTGAAGTGAATAAAAACTAGCTCAGCCATGACTCGGATAATTTACTGGAAATTACATATCGTTTCCAAATATTTTTTAGACCTCAATTTCTGTAAGCACCAAATAGGCGGCATGATTAGTCCCTCTTACTCAAAAGAACCTTCTGGATCATTCTGTTTTTGCTTCTCTTTACATTCCCTTTGCTGTATCACCCTGATGCCTTTGCCCTGAGCCTGTGCTTGGCACTTTGGGGACAATTATTGAATGTTATACATGTTGGGATGTGTTTCAACGCCTGTGAATGAATGAGGCGCAGTGTCTTGCTTACTGAAAGCCAGAGCGCAGAAGGAATGAATGCTCCAGGACGCTGAGCGAATGCATGTGGCTAACTCTTGACTGGAGGCAGGGAAGACTCAAGTTTTTGATCACACTATTTCTCTTTTTTTTTTTTTCATTCCTATGCCCAGAGGAACCCATGCTTGTCTCTGCAAAGATAAATGTCTGAGGTTAGAGCTACAGGTTACATGAAGGCCCTTGAATGTTGTTTCTAGTGGAGGTCATACATTATACATGACCACCTCCCTGGAAGTGAGGTCAGTAGCACTTTGCACCCCCTTCCCACGCTGACCAGGACCCCAGAAGCCCCCCATTGGGGGAGGGAGGCAGATGTACAAGTTGAAGTCACTGTCCACTGATGATAGAGAAAGTTACTTGCTGTTTCTTCCCCCTCATCTATCTGGACCACAAGTAAATCTTACAGACAAATCATTTAAAACCCATCTCAGTTGTAAACCTAGAGACCCAGAGGTTGCAAAAGCCTTGACTTGAACAACTTAGCACCTGATTGACGAATCTCAGCACTGATCTTCCACTAGCTCTCAGCACTGCTGATCTTCCTAATCACAATTATTGATTCCACGGAATTGAAGGGATGGGTTTCCAGACGTGTTCCCAGCTAAGACTGAGAACCTTTGAGAGATAGGATCTTGGACATTTTGACAAAGACTGACTGATCTCATTAAAGATGCCTCGCTTTCATTTTTTTAAGTGTTACAATCACATAAGGGCTTCCGAGATAGCTCAGTTGGTAAAGAATCTGCCTGCAATGCAAGAGATGCCGGTTTGATTCCCTGGTTGGAAAGGTCCCCTGGAGAAGGGATAGACTACCCACTCCAGTATTGTTGGGCTTCTCTGGTGGCTCAGAAGGTAAAGAATCCACCTACTGTCTCACCATCCTAGCACTGTGACTTGAACATAAAGATGCTTCATAGATATTTGGTAAACAGATAAATGAATAATTGGCCAATGTTGGTGCTCAAATTTCTTACAACACTTGGCACTGTTACAAAAGGCAAGATTTTCACCAGACTAATAACCTCGGAGAGCTCTTACTGCTTCTCACTGAGCAGGATATATACCGACACTGGACAGGAAACACTATAAAGAAACGCAAAGAAATGAAAAAATGGGACACAGAGAGAGAGGGAGACCTGGGTTCAATCCCTGAGTGGGGAAGAATCCCGGACACCCCAGTCCAGTATTCTTGCCTGGGAAATCCTGTGGACAGAGGAGCCTGAAGGACTACAGTCCATAGGATTGCAAAGAGTCAGACATGACTGAAGCAACTAAGCACGCACACACACATAATCCCATAAATGCCTGAGAAAAGATTACAGGTTCGAAGAGACTGATAAAGTCACTCTCCAGGCAGACAGCAAAAGCCAGTCCAGGGAGCCGCTGGGAGCTTTGGGCTTTGGGAGCCCAGGGTCCACTGAAGAGGACCTGATGGCTGTCCTCAGGTGTCAGCACCTTGTGATCCTGTGGGTGGGGGTAAGGGGCATAGCCATATAATAAGAACAGGTTTTGTCATTGTCCTCAGCAGAGAACATTTGCTCAACCAGCACTTCTAAATATGCACAGTGTAATTGTTTATGATGAGAACAGCAAAGCACAGGAACATGCTGACGTGCCTCCTATTTCGCCAGAAACTACTTTCTTAAGTCTGTTATTACATTATGCTTGTGATGGTTACCCGTACATGGTTTTCAGCCTCTTCCTTTAAGCAACACTTCATTCTTCAATCTGTTAGATATAGAATGATTAGGGAGCATTGTTCATTTTTCCCATATCATCATATCCCTTTGGAGTTGTTCTCTGTGTCTTAATTTTTCATTTCTCTGCGTTTCCTTATAGCGTTTCCTGTCCATCGTCGGTATAGGTCCTGCTCAGTGAGAAGCGGTTAAGAGCTCTCTGAGGTTATTAGTCTGGTGAAAATCTTGCCCTTTGTAACAGTGCCAAGTGTTGTTAAGAAGTTTGAGCACCAACACTGCCAATTATTCATTCATTTGTTTACCAAACATCTATGAAGCATCTTTATGTTCAAATCACGGTGCTAGGATGGTGAGCAAGCTGTACAATGAGTTACTGAGGCCATGTGACAGAGGAGGAAACCCAGCAAGGAAATCAGGATGTGCTGTTTAAGCTGAAACTCAAAGGAGTTGCAGGAAGTGACCAGTCAGGACTGGAAGACCACTGTAGGTTCTCTGAAGAGAGGAGCAGCCCATAGAACGGCCTAGGGTCAGAGAAAGTAAAGAGGTGTAGACAGTGGCCATCCCAGAAAATACAATTAAAACTGCATACGCAGTAAATGAAGTTTGACCGGCACTCAAGAGTATTAATTAGATTTATGAATTTAATGTTGGAAGTGAGCCTTTTCCTGGGCTAATCATTATGTAAAATGTATGTAAATGTAATAGGAAATGCAAAAGGGTCACAAAATGATTTTCATAATTTACTTTCTGAATATCCTTCAGTACCTCAAACCTAATTAAGTGTGCAATAGATGTTTATTGAATTGAACCTCATCTTTTCCTTGTGAGCAGAAGTCATTATCACTGACGCCTTTATAGATGAGAAGCTGAAGGTCTCAAACCTCCTTTTAACTCATTGAACATATAAGGAAGAAGAGGATTTTAAATTTATATTCTCATCACTAAATAAAAGTTAAGTACTACACTCTTCCGTAGAGTACAGAAGCATAAAAAAAAAATACCCTGCTTTTACCCTTGGATCAATCATATTGTTATTAATAAGATTATATTCAGAAGGACTACTTCAAAGAAGTCATTGTTTAAAATACACATTTTATTGGAAGGTCACTAGAATCTCACATGCCTATTCTGAAACCTTTGAGACTTCTCCTCTTCTCACTTTGTGGGGTCACTGACACCCCTCACTTTCTCCTTTTCTTTCCATCCCCCCATAGGTGAGAAAGAGGGTTAAGAGGTAGGCGAAATGGATGAAGAGGGTCGGCTACGTGGTGATGGATGATAACTGGACTTGTCCTGGTGATCACTCTAGAATGTGTAGAGATGTTGAATTTTAATGCTCTGCAGTGGAAATCTATATTCCAAAAAGCTGGGAACCATAAAGAATTATTACAAAGAATTCTCTGAAAACAAATAATTCTCATCAAAGTCAACTAAAATGTAATGAAAACTTTAAAAATTAATTTATTACTAGCTTTTTTTTTTTTAAAAAAAGAACACTCACATGGACCAGAAGTCTTCGGGTTGCACCTGGGCTGCATTGTTTACTTTTTTTTTTTTTTTTGCATTGTTTACTTTTGTGTGATCTTGGGCATCCTGTGAACTCTGAGTCTTTCTTTAGTTCTGAAATTGGAGTCCAACACACGGCCCATCCATCTCATGACATTGTCATAAAGATTATTACAGGTGGAAGTTCTTTGTAAGCTGAAGTGCTGAGAAAGTGTAAAACTGTAACATCAGAATTTGCTTAGCAGAAATATTGACCGGATTGGTGTTCAGTTTTTATTCCCTTTTTTTTTCTTGCTTTTGGTAGTATGCCTAAAATTTCTCATCATTACTGCCTTTAACTTTTATACCAGTATACACGATTATCACTTAAGTAGGATCTGTGTTTTAAAGGAAACCTATTCTTTGACAGTAAGCTGATGGTCATTGAAAGAAATGTGTGTGATCATTCTGTAAAATTATCAAAGTTTTAGAAGACCTGTGGTTCCATCAAAACCCCACAGTGATGAGAAAGAATTGTTGGTTGGAGTAGTTACAAACATGGGCCCTTTCCTGGGAAGGAAGGTGTAGAAATGTTCAGAATCATCAAATGTGCAGCCAACTCTGGCATGGAGTTTGGTGACCCTGGGTTTAGATCCTGGTGTTTATATGCCCCATGATCTTGGGCAAGTGGCACAACTTTTCTGTCTCATTCTCCCCCTGAAGTAGATGTGAGTGAGAACGTCCACCTCCGAGGGCAGCTGGGAGGTGAATGACGGGAAGCAGAGCTCTCAGGACAGCGTCTAACACAGACATCCTCTGCTCATTGTAGGAAAGCTCTTCTTATAACTGTTTATGCTATTCTGGTCTGTGAAGACGTCATGTCTTATAGACAACAGAGCAGCCCCTTGTCTTCTGCCTGTGTCGCAGGAAAGCTTCTAAGTCCCCGTAAAATACTCCTGAGCCTCAGTGATGATCTGACGGGAATAATAATTATGATAATAAAAAATGAAGCATTATTGTGACTTAGATGGAGCAGCTATAATGTGTCAGACCCATGTTTGGTCCTTTATGAAATGATTCTAATCGTCAGAGCAGACTTCCTGCTCAGATGCCCGCGCTCCATGCACAGATAAGGAACTGAGGTCTGGGGTTGCGGGGGGAGCGGTTTTGACAGCCATTCTCTCTCTGTACAACACTACGTGGCCTGCACGGCGCCTCCTAGGAGCCGTCTGCACCACAAACATCATCCCAGCAGGATCTCTTTAGAACCAAGGTGGTTGCATCTCCCTTTGCCAACAAGAGCTTTTCTGAAAATCTTTTCTTTGTTGTCTCTTCCAGGGTTAAGAAAACATATCACACCTTTGTCTTTAGATTATGATCCTTGCAATCTTGGAGGGCTTATCAATATTAAGAATCTTAATTCTTAGAAGTTAGAAGTAGGGGTTTGGGGTTGTTGTTGTTTTCATTATTTCTTTGTTATGATCTTTAAACTAAGACTTTGTAAAACTTTTGGGCAAGTCTATCTCCATCAAAATCTGTTCAGTGCTTGCTTACCAGTGAAATACATCTTGATACTTAAAGGTCTTGGGTTGAACAGAGTTGCTTTAGTGTTTTGGATAGTTTTGATCAAATTCAGCGGTCTTTTTTGTTGATCTGTATGTTCTTTTTTCATTTTATCGTCTTAATTGTCCCCAAAGAATAAAGAAAGAAAATGCCAATTCTTCTGAAATGCTTATTAATGGTTTTTTAAATTGTTCCCTCTCTTTTATTGAAGAATTGTAACCTGCAAAGAGCACCTTTAACCTTTGGGGTTAAAGGTTCTTTTGTCACAGTTCTGGAACCTTTTGTAAAGGTTCTATCCATTGCTAAAATTGGTTAAGGAAAAGAGCTCTAAGTACCTGACTTCCACCCTAAAATTTTTCCTTTTTTCATTGGTACACATAGTCACAAAAACCAAAATGTCACTTAACAGTAAAACTTCCATTTTATATTACTATACAGGCTCGGTTTTTTATGACTTCTTACGCCTGAATTGCTATAGAGTGTGTTCACAAAAACTCTGCTACATCTCTTATTACCACCACCACCACCCTTCTACCACCTGATTTTGGGTGACTTTTATTGTATTAAAAAATACTCTGGATCCCTTTACTGCCAGGAAACAAAGATCATTTTTATTAAAGTTGCTTTTAGGATGACAGTGTCAGTCATCTCTTTGAAAATTCATTTTGGAAACTAAGTTTGTTCTTGCAGAACCCTTGAAAAGCAACCTGAAAAATGGCAGGGGAAGATAAAAATAATAGAGTAGGTGTAGTTGAGCTTTTATACAATGGAACTTAATTTAACTTTCCCTCCAAGTCCGTTTCAAACTTGCTTTTGTGCATGAAAATATATTGCCTCTCTGTCCTTCCCCTGTCTCAGATTTTCCTTTTCTTGAACGGAATCCCCTCTGAAGGATTCCAGGTATGAGATCAGAGCCCCAGCCTGGTGCTCCAGGGCCTGCAGGGCAGGCGCACAGGCCTCTCATTCAGGGAGAGGACCACGCAGAGGGCCACCTGTGGCCTGGGGAGGCAGCAAGGGGACCCCACTGCCAGATTCTGCCACCATCACCCCCCAAACAACCAACATATCTGTAATATTTTGACTTGATCTTTGTAATTACGATGGATATCAAATGAAATAGTAGAATTGAGAAATGATGGCTCTTGTTACCTGCGGCACGATTGTAGAAGGTAGGAAAGGTGGTTCCAGGTTTGCCAGGGTGGGGGCCTGGGGAGAGTTGGGGCGGGGGAGCAGAGACCCCGAGGAGCAGAGGGACCCACTTCTTGTTCCTCCCCTCGGGCATCACAGGGGATGGGAGTCAACACCCAGCCCTGCTCGTTTGGCCCTACAGTGTCCTTCTAGTAGGATCTGGGCACCATGGAGACTGAGGAAAACCCAGCCTCTCCCAGGGTTCCTCTTGGGGAAACCCGGGGACTCTTAGGACAGGCCTGCTGGGACCCCCACAGGCATCGGAGCCACAGTCCAGCCCGTTACCCTCAGTCTTCAGCCCTATTGATGAAGGGTCCCCCAAGGTCTTGGGAGCTCTGCAGGCAAAGCTGCAAATGAGTCTGACAGAAAGACCTGCTGGGACTTGGGTGGAGCTTTGTACACCCAGGTGGTTGTAGAAAACAGGGTTTGTGCAGGGACCACAAAGACATTCGCTCTTTGGTTTGTTGCTGTTACTTTGGCTTTAATTTGGGGGAAAAGTTGGTGGCCGTAGGCAACATAGGACAGTCTTTGGGTGTCACCAGCAGCAGGAGTGTTTGGGCACCAGGTCCAGACCAGAGTTCCCGGAGCCGCTGATGCCACAGGAGACTTTGATATAGACAGAGACTGCTCCCTGCCTCCTCCTCCACTTGGTACAAACCCTTATCAGCATCTTGTCCCAGTTCTCAGTTTGAGGAACCTGTTTCTAACACCCCAAGGCTGTTCTTCTCAAGATGGGGACAGTCTGGTCTTTGTTCCTCTTTTTCTTCCTCCCTTGTGCCTCTCACAGGGCTTGCATGTGGTAAATATCACAGAAAGGAAGGAAATATGGATAAAATAGTTTTCTTCTCACTCATCGACGTCACAGCTTGCCTGACCTAGTACCAGGAGCTATGAAATATCAGAGCTGAAAGGACCCTAGTGGTCAGGGGATGATTTGGTGATAGAGCTGGACTGACTCCACTGATGTGGGGCTCAGTTCACTGTGCTCTTGCCCCTTCTAGATGATGGCATTTAAGAATCCACCTGCCAATGCAGGAGATGTGAGTTTGATTCCTGGAGGAGAACATGGCACCGCACTGCAGTATTCTTGCCTGGCGAGTCCCATGGGCAGAGGAGCCCGGCGGGCTGCAGTCCATGGGGTTGCAAAGAGTTGGACAGAACTGAGAACACATGCATGCACATCTCACCTGGCCTGCACTACTGCTGTGAATACTTTTAGAGACTGAAAGATTCTGAATTAAATATAACATAAACATACAACAATGAAGATATTTAGTATGGCTCTGATAGTATTCAATTTTTCTAGTTTTGTTTCTTAACCCTAGAGCGAGTTAAGAAAAACAGCTTTAAAAATAGTAGGGGACTTTGGGTTATAATTTTTACAGTCACGTGTTTGTTATGCAGTTGTGATGATTACATTATGATAAACATAAGTGAAATGAAATGTGCAAAGCAAAGCATCTTCACTTGTCAAAAGGGGGAGAAGTCACTCTTAAAGATGTTCCATCTTGGACTAATTTACTTGCAATTCGGTGCCTGTTGTGAAGATTAATAACACGTGGCCTTTTACACAGCTTCTTAGCCCAAGTCTAATGTTCCAGTTGTCCTTTTATTACCCCAAACCTCCATAACTGTAGGATTTTTTCCTCCCTGCCCTTTGTTCACAATATGGAGCAGTAATTGAGTTCATATTTCTCGCCCAACCTTTCAGCTATAATTAATATTTTATGATATCAGATTTATCACTAACTAGCAGAGCAGTATAATGTGGGACCCCATGCTCGGGCACACATGCACACACACACACGTGCACACACACACACGTGCACACACATTCAGTACAGAAGTAACTTAGGGATGCCAGGCAAGCTCCTCATGATGAGTGACAGCTGCACGGACATCAGTTTTCTTTGTGGTACCCTGCACGTGTGCCGCAGCAGTAGATGGCCGGTCTTATCTAGAACAGAGCAGGACAAAGAGAAATGAAAGTGGCCAACACAGAATACTCCATGGATCAGTTTATGCTGCGCAGTATCCCAGAGTCCACTGTCCACGGAAAACTGGTGACCAGACCTCATTTGTGAGTCAGTGAGCAGGACATGCTCGTTTAGCTGCTCTCAGCTCCCGTGTTACATGGATCCTAGGCATGATGATAAACACATTGACCTTACTGAACTGACCTTTTCTTCCCCCTAATTTTCAACTGGTGGCAATATTTTTTTTTCCATTTAATTTTATTAGTTGGAGGCTAATTACTTTACAATATTGTAGTGGTTTTTGCCAAACATTGACATGAATCAGCCATGGATTTACATGTATTCCCCATCCTGATCCCCCCTCCCACCTCCCTCTCCACACGATCCCTCTGGGTCTTCCCAGTGCACCAGCCCAGAGCACTTGTCTCATGCATCCAACCTGGGCTGGTGATCTGTTTGCAATATTTTTAAAATGTTGTTCAGTTGAACTAGGTCATTCTGATCTTCAGGGTGTCATTTCAGTAAATGCTGACAGGTTCAGGGAACGGAAATGACTGGAAAAAGAACAGGAAGGAAATGCAGTCTGTGTTACTGCGTAAATAAACCTGAATTACACATTTCTCTTCCCTGTTTTGCATATAATTTATATTTTCATTTTCCCTCACTCCCCAAAGAGTTAATCTTCAAGAAGGTATTGATATTAGACTCTATTCTTTTTTCAATTTTTAATTGAAGGGTAATTGCTTTATAGAATTTTGTGGTTTTCTGTCATACATCAGTAAGAATCAGCCATAGGTACACCCATGTCCCCTCCTTCCTGGACCTATCTCCCATCTCCCTCCCCATCCCACCCTTCTGCCTGTCACAGAGTCCCTGTTTGAGTTCCCTGAGTCATATAGCAAATTCCCATTGGCTATCTATTTTACATATGGTATTATAAATTTCTATGTTACTGTTTCCAAACATCACCCCTTCTCTCTCTTCTCCTCCCCCTCTCTCCTTTTTTTAAAAGAGAAAATGGAAGGCTTTACCAAAAACTGCAGTCAAGTTAAAGTTACTATTAAGTGTTACGAAATGAACACTATTCTAAGCCTTTGACATGATGAGAAACACCAACAAAAGGATTAGCAGAAGCAACAAAAGAAATAGAGCAGGACTTTTCTCCCCTCATCTCTCCTCTTCACCCAACATTCTGCTATCTAGTTGGATAGTGAAAGTGTTAGTCACTCAGTCATGTCCGACTCTCTGTGACCCCATGGACTGTAGCTCACCAGGCTCCTCTGTCCATGGCATTCTCCAGGCAAGAATACTGGAGTGGGTAGCCTTTCCCTTCTCCAGGGGATCTTCCCAACCCAGGATCGAACCCAGGTCTCCTCCAGTGCAGGTGGAGGAGCCAGATGAGCCACCACACAAGTCCGTCTAGTTGGATAACCCTTCAATTATTTTATGCTGATAAGGAACAGAATAAGTAGGTAAGAAGAGTGAACTTACAACTAAAGGCTTAACCTTGAAAAGAATTGGGACACATATTTTAAAGCCAATTTCACATCTGCAGCAGGCTTATTCTCAACCTCTTCAAAGTTAGAAAATACCAAAACCATTTCATCGCATTTGAACTTTTATGTTTAATGAAGTCCATGAAAGATGTTCAGATGTTCTTTCCTAGGTTATACTTCAAGGGCTATTCTGTATAAATGCAGATTTCTTACTCTCCTTCTAAGAGGCTTAGAGTTTTGTTGTAGGAAAGCCTAGCATCAATTAAACTTTAAATTTCATTCCGTAAGAAAGTTTGGATATAATGATGTCACATTTTTGGCAGATTAATCCTCACGATGGATTGTGCTTTCACATTGCAAATGTCGCCGAAAAGTTTTGTGTTACTTTAAATTCCAGAATAGTGGTGGAGGAAAGCTAGCAATGGTGTGACTGATAAACAAAGGGAATATGATTAATACATTAAAAAGATAATAGAATTTTAATTCATCTCACTAAGCTAGAGACTTATATTTGGTTTACCATCCTTGAGAATTTCCCCCCCTTTTTTTTTCAATCATCCTTTTAGGAGAAGCATTCAAACAGTGAGATTTTCAAAGCTGCTTTTTAGCTAACACTTGTGGTCAGAAAGTTCTTACGAAAATCATCAGTGGGGATGATGTTATTTGTACAAAAGAAAAACATATCAGTCATCGAGTTCTGTCGAGGTACTGTTGACCTGGCTGTCAATACCGTGTTAATTTCCAACCAGGGGGCAGTAGCGTGTGGCCACTGGGCAGCAGAAGGGACTTGGCCATTTTTCATTAGCGCCTGGACTTTGATAGAGGGGGATAGAAAAGAGCTGCCTGACCTTTCAGTGCTTAAATTATTAAAGAGCAAATAGATTTGAGGTCTGGATGCTTGCAAATCTAATTTGTCTTGTGCAGCAAGGATGAAAAGACATTCTGGGTTTGAAATTGCTCTGGTCTACTTACTTCTTCCTTTAATATATCTGAAGATGAGTAGATGGTGGCTATTTAAGAAGTAATATATCTGGAGTAGAGTGTATGGCCTAACATGCCGACTGGCTAAAATCAAGGCCCATTAAATAATCATTTAATCTTTGAATATTCATATGATCCTCATAAACTTGCTGATTGGAAAAATTAATTTTTTTCATTCATATTCACTTAGACGGCATTTCAATTCCAAAACGAAACTGTCTTTCTCTTGTTGTTGTTTAGTCACTAAGTCGTGTCCAACTCTTTGAGACTCCATGGAATGTAGCCCATCAGGCTCCTTTGTCTATGGGATTCTCCAGGCAAGAAAACTGGGGTGGATTGCCGTTCCCTTCTCCAGAGGATATTCCTAACCCATGGATCAAACCCGTGTCTCCTGTATCGGCAGATGGATTCTTTTCCGCTTAGCCACCTGGGAAGCCTTAGGGAGTGTCAAATATTTTGTTCAAGTTAATGCAGGGCAGTGCCTGGCACATACTAGAGGCTCAAAAAATATTTATTGAATTAATAAAAGAGTAGCATTGGGGAAAACTAGCAAAGGTGGGGGTTGGAAATGGATGAAAAGTGAGAAGTGGAGGTGATGGAAGGAGGGGGTAGAAGAAACAGATGCAATTTCTGGTTCTCTCCAGTTCTTGTTTATTTGTGGGTCCTACAGCATAGACTTGCAATCTAACCAGCATTATCTTATCACAGAACTTCTCCTTGGTAATTTCCTCCTCTCTCAGGTCTTGTGTACTCAGGAAATGAATACAGAATAGGCTTAGTATTAGATTTTAGTAAAGCAAAATATATTATTAGCAATTATCAGTATATTTCCTCCCTATATATTACATATAAGGTACATAAAGTAGAAATTACTTCTGGATTATGTTACATTTTCAAAAATATATACTTCATGCCCCACTTCATTCTAAGTCTCACAAGATACAGAAATGACTGTCTCATCTGATGGTCAGGAGACCATGTCAGCTATTACTTAACTATGTGCCCCAAAGAGAATGGGCACTTCACCTCTGAACCTCAGTTTTCTCATCAGTAAAACCAGAAAATAAAACCTACATATGCAAGGCTCCTGGGCTAGTATTTCCTATATGAAATAATTTCTGTAATTTTTTTCTTTGCATAAATCTTCATATTTCTACATTATCTACTGTAGTACACTAGACTTCCAAGAAGTTCTTTTTAAAGTGGAATTTGGAACATTGTGTCATATAGCAAATAAACTGGAAAAGATTTCTAATAGAAGAAAGCCAATGTTAAAAGTTATTTAATGGAGAATCTCTCTGCAAAGTAATGAATTCTTTTTTGATTTGTCCATCTTGCAAGAGTAGTCTTTGTATGCTGAATAAAAAAAATATAAAATGTACCTTGGAGATCCATCTGATTGTCTCATTTCATCAGAAAAAAATAAGATCCAAAGACATTAATTTAGAAGCCAAATTTTAGCAGCATTAGGAGTAGAGCTTAAATGGTGCACATGCCAGTGTCCACCACCCCAACAGCAGGCCCTGCAGAAGAGTCACAGTTTCTCAGCTGATGTTTGCACTTCTCTGACTGAAGCCTTGAGAGTTGCACATTGTTCTTCTGTTACGTTCTCCTGGTTGCATGCCATCATCAAGGTTAGCCAATCCCATACTTGGTGGAGAAGTGTCCAAGAACTTGCAGATGTATTATAATTGCCACATCTGACTGTAGATATAAGAGGTCAGAGAGAGGGGGATGTGAAGTCAAAGTCCCCTTTCACCTCTGTCTGTGCTCCTTGTCCCTGACCCCTATAGGAAGGTCCTCCCTAACTTCTTCCTTCCATGTTGCATCCATCCTGCAGGTGAGAATGCCACAGGGTTTGGTGGAACATCCTCAGGAATGGTAGAAAGTCTTGAGGTCAGAAAGAGTCCTATTTTCTTTTCTGAGTTTACCTCCCTTTGTCATCACACTGTAATCCTGCTGGACCCCCTGCCTCGTGAGCAATCAGTCTCATGTTCTACAACCATCCATTTTTATTGGAACAGAATCACAAACTGAATGGCTGCTGCTTGGCATGGCCGTAATAGAATGTGCTAAGTGGTTATACTTCCAGAAACAGGAGATTCACCAGGTGCAGATCCCAAGTTCACAGGGACAGGAGCATAGAGAGAGACCTCCCCTCGCTGACTCCAGCTGATGGGGGTGGAAAGCACCTCCCTCCTGTTCTGTTTCCCCAGCTTAAACGAGTGTCCATGCTGAGCAACCCCAGGATTACAGAGTTGTGCTTGGGGAGTCACGGTGCTTTTCTGATAGAGTAAGAAAAAGATACATCTCCTTGTCAGAAGAACTTGCAATCTAATCTGGATTCAGTTTTTCAAAACTGCTGCCAAGGTTTCTCTGTATTAGAATCATTTTTTTTCTCCAACCAAACTGCACAGAAGTTCATCATTCTAGTAAATGTATGCATCTCAGCAAAGAAATCCATCCCTTCAAGGTCTCTCCCAGTCTCCTAAGGCTAATTCAAAATTCACAAACATTGAAAAGGGGTGCGGAGAGAAAGGTGGGTAGGAACCAGGAGACCCAGTCCTCCCAGGGGACATCTGAACTCACAGCATCTTCTGAGGATACTCAGCCCCATCTTATTTTTGTATGTAATTCAAATGCCCAGTTCATGATTTCCTCTTAGAAACTGCTTTTGACTCCAAGTTGTTGGCTTTTGAAATGCAAATGCCTTTTTCCTGCATTCCTAACGTCCTGTCTTTCTACTGACTGATTATGGTGAATGCAAAGGAATATAAGAAAATATGGGTTCCTTTTTATGGCTGAATAATATTCCATTGTGTATATGTACCACAACTTCTTTATCCATTCATCTGTTGATGTACGTCTAGGTTGCTTCCATGTCCTAACTGTTGTAAATAGTGCTGCAGTGAACATTGGCGTGCATGTGTCTTTTTCAGTTAGTTTAATATATGTGGGATATAAAAAGATGGTACTGATGAGCCTATCTGCAGGGCAGCAATGGAGATGCAGACATAGAGAACAGACTTGTGGACACAGTGAAGGAATGAGAGGGTGGGACGAATTGAGAGGGGTAGGATTGGGTGGGAGATGGGAGGCAGGTTCAAGAAGGAGGGGACATATGTATCCCTATGGCTGATTCGTGTTGATGTATGGCAGAAACCAAAACAATATTGTAAAGCAATTATCCTCCAATTAAAAATAGATTAAAAATATATATATATGGAAGTTACACCTTGGTTAGCCTGAATCATCACACCTTGTATCTTGTGACCTGATAAAAATTCACAGGTGTTCATACAGATGTCACTGAAGAAAATGTTATGTTGCCTTTTTCAATGAACTTACAGCTAATATAGTTTCATTGATTGGTTAAACCGAGTCCATTTTGTACAAATTCATCTTCAATACCGCATAAGAGGAACATTATCTTGGTGTTCTGCTCACATCAACAGGAAAAATTGCCATATAAAAAATGTTTTAACTATGGTGAATTTTCTTTCCTTCCAGAAATTGTCTCATTCGGGGTTAGAGAGTTCTGTGGAAGAACTCTAAGCACTTTCTGTCTCTTTCATGGAGCAAGTGTGGGGTCCGTGTCCGCTAGGCACGAAGCCCTTATTACTGACTCTGTCCTTGTTGTTTATCTGCGGTATTATAGGTCTGTACAGTTGAACACAATGGGATTCAGCTCTGTTTTCCTAAACAGTCACTGAGGATACTCTTTTTTTTCTAGTGTCTACCAAATAGTGGTCGAGGAAGAACGTCCTCGAAGAACGAAAAAGACCACAGAAATCTTAAAATGCTACCCGGTGCCCATCCACTTCCAGAACGCCTCCATACTGAATTCCCAGTACTACTTTGCAGCAGAATTCCCAGCCAACAGCCTCCAAGCGGCTCAGCCCTTTACTATTGGTGATAATAAGACTTACAACGGGTACTGGAACACCCCTCTCCTTCCCCATAAAAGCTACAGAATTTACTTCCAAGCAGCTAGTAGAGCCAACGGGGTAAGTTTTATAAATGGCTGTTTACTTAGGCTGTTCAGGATTATTAATGCGAACCCAGTCAAATCACATATTGTAGTTGTAAGAAAGGAAGTCATGCTTTTGTGTGTTTTTACTTGAAATAAATGTATTTTATTCTCTCTTTTTAAAAATTATTTTCACCTGGAGAAATTCCTGGGAAGAAGCAAATATATTCGTATGTGGTTTCTGTAGGAAGAATATATTGTCAACGGGATGGTTTTTATTTTCAGTTTTTACTTGTTACCAAAAGTTGGCTAGTAATTCTGCTTAGCTTACTATTTTACAGGAAAACAGCACAGCTCTAGCACGTACATTCAGCTCATTTACAATTTTGTGAGATTCACAACATCTGTCTTTTCAGCATATTCTGTCCCATTTCTTTGGTGCCACAAGAGTTTATGCTTCCTATAGCTGGGACTAAATTAGTTATCTTTTTTTTTTTTTTCCTTTCCTAAGAGAAAACAGCTTTAGAAAGATAAGATGGAAACAAAATACAAACTGTCGAGTTGTTTTTGAAATTTTCTTCCCTTTCCTGTTTAGACTGACCCAGAGCTCTCATGAGACAAGAAAGTTTTTTCCTTCACAGCGTGGGTCTCGGCACCATGACTGCCTTTGGCCAGTGAGAAGCAGGGATCAGGGAGACAGGTTTTCCCCACGAGTGTTTGCACAGGGAGTCAGTGAGGGATCTGGAGAAGGGAGTTGGGGGCCCCCCCCAGGCGGGGGCGATTCTGTGCATTGCTCCTACCCCCCACCTGCTGCCGGGTGCCCACAAGCAGCACCACGGCCAGCCCTGGAGCCAGAAAATGTATCAGAGCACAGTCCAGGGAGTAATCACGTGTGATTAATGCCACCCTTGGAACAGTGAGACCTCCCCTTATCTGTACTTAAGGAGAACTGCAGAGTTTTTATTTGTTTCACAGAAAACATGAATAGTGATTTTTCTCCCCTCTTTATTTAACACAGGAAACCAAAATAGACTGTGTCCGAGTGGCCACAAAAGGTAGGTTGAAACTGTGGGTTGTTCTGGTTTCTGTCCTCTCCAATTTTAGATGGTATTTCAAAACTTCTTGAAATGTTCACGTCACTGAAAGAAGTGTGTTAGACGTGTGTGTGTTTCCATGTATGTACTAGGATTGTATGGCAGTGAACTGTGTTTCACATAGATTTTTTTTCAAATAAGAAGTCATATTGCTGTGTTTCAAAACAGTTTTCAATGGTTATCTTTTACAAAATTCTATTAAAATAGAGTTACTTTTTATATGATCTCCTATCCGTGTTTTAAACCACAGTGGACCCTACCTAGTAATACTGGGTTCAGTGAAATTCAAATGCAGGACAGTAAATTACCTCCTGCTGTTTTAAAGCAATTTATTGTTTAGTTGCTAAGTTGTGTCCAACTCTTTTTGCAACCCTATGGACTGTAGCCTGCCAGGCTTCTCTGTCTGTGGGATTCTCCAGGCAAGAATACTGGAGTGGGCTGCCATTCCCTTCTCCAGGATACCTTCCCAACCAAAGGATCAAACCAAAGTGTCCTGCATTGGCAGGCAGATTCTTTAATGTTGAGTCACCAGGGAAGCCCTTTAGCGCAATTATCTAGTTATAATCTGTAAAACAGGGTCTGCTTGGGCTCTTTTCACTGGGGACGTGTGTCTCTCTCAACCCAGGGACCAGGAGATGTTACTGTGGACCTTCTGTTTCCCTGGCCTGGTTATCATCCTGAAAAAATGTGATCAAGGAAGAGATGTAGATTAGGGTGAATCCGCATAAGCTCAACACCTCCTAAAGAAGAGACTGCAGGGGTGTGTGTGTATACATGCTATGATGTCATCTTGTCAACCTTGCAGTGCGCTTTTAACCATCCCAAGTGGAAGTGTGTAAATGCCTTGAGAAATGCCCAAAGCTACATGAAAACAAGGCAGCATACATTAACACCTGTAGTTAAACACACTCTTTCAAATCATTAGACAAGACATAAGGACAGTGAGCAAGTATCGTGAGGCTGAATTTAGAAAGGACGGCAGAAAGCTCCAGGTTTCCCCAGATCACAGGGACTCCCTTGATGACTTCTGTTGGATGAAAATATCTTGTTGTTTTTGTTGTTTGACGTTCAGACAGTAGGGTTTAAATAGATTACAGGTGCCCATTGGCATTTTCAAAATTCTCATTTTCTGAAGATACATGACCTCTTTATCCCGTTGACTTGACAGATACTCTTGGTTTCATATTATGTGTCAGGCCTTGTGGGATGTACTTAGCTCATTTATATTTTGTTTGTCCTCATGGGCTCATAGCTCTATTTCCAAGAATCTCCTTATAGTGATTTTAAAATATTCAATTCTTTATATCATATTGTACTTGATTAAGAGCCTTTATTTGTAGGGCTAAATTAATTTTTAAAAAATGAGTTACAGACATTGATGTGTTTTCTAAATTGTAATTCACTTTTAGCTGTTAATTATTACAGTATGATAAGGCCTTTGAGTGAGGTGTTGACCGTCTTAGGCCTCCAGATCATGACCCATGCTCAGATTGCTTTATTGAGTTCTGAAAACCCAGTTCCAGAATGCCTAATTTATAATGCCTTGCTTTTCATGTCACAGCTGAAAGTTAAAATTGCTTTCATATGCATGTTCTCATTTATTTCTTCTAAATTACTGTGAAAACAGAAATACAAATTGCTATTTTTTTGAGATGAAAAAAATGCATATTTGGGGAGACAAATTGACCTGCCAACGACACTCATCTAATAATCTGTGGGTCAAGGCTTGATCCCAAGTGTTTGGACTCCTACACCAGTGTTTCCCTGTATCTCCTGGCTTTTCACCCGGCAGATCCTCTGGCCACTCGTGATTTTGCAGTATACGAGTATCTGTCCTCATTTTTACTAAAACTGAGTCAGTGCCCAGTTGACTCAAAACAACAAAATATCTGCTATCTTGTTCATTTGCATAGTTAGGTAATTATATAAATAACACACTAGTAAACATGGAAATCTGACGTTTGCTGTTTTCACAATAGATTGAATTAGATGGTGATTTGGATGGTTTTCTTCCATCATCAGCTAGATTTAATCAATATTGTAATTTGTTTTTCAATTCACCAAAGGATGATTAAGCAATCAGATGACCTGATTGACTAAATATTTCCCTGCTCAGATTTTCTGAGTCAATTTGCAAACATTTACACAGCAACAAACTCTATTCTGTCAAATGAAGTTTGGGGAGAAAGAGGGAAGTAGATTTTAATATTCATTGCATCCTATTGTTATTCCTGTTCATAAAATCATCACACAGGAGGGAGCCTTGGGAAATACACTCCTTGTGGGTGAAACTACAATGTTTGATACTATTTTATTTCGTTAATTTCTACATTTACAGATTCAGCAACCTTCCTTTACTGCACCGTCTAATGTTTCATCACCTTTATAATCAGATAATTTTTTCTGATTGATACTAAAATTGATTTTGCAATGAAGGAAGCCATTCCATCTTGACCAGTCAAAACAGAGAAAACAGACAGGTCTGATAATGTTACTGACACCATATCGTAAAGATGTTTGAAATTTAAAAGAGTTCAGACATCTTGACTGTTTCTGTCACATATTGCTGACAGTATAGTGGCTTAATTGAGTTTTCAGACACTAAACCACTTTCCTAAGCAGCATTTTGAATTTACAAAGATTTCAATGTTCTCATGAAACAACTGTTGACATGTATCTTCATAGAGCAAGTATGGAAGTAGATTTTTTTCCACAAGGAACTAATTTGTCATTTCAAACACAGATATGTCTCTTAAAGATGTATTTCATGCTAATTTGAAAAATTTAATGTAGTGATTATTTTAATCATGTTTCAAGGGTACGTTTTGGCACTAGTCATCTCAAATATAAAGTCTTGTAAAAACTGGACACAGGAAAATACCTAAGGTGTGTTATTACATGTCTTTATATGTTGAAGAATCATCTGTATTTTTATGTATCTTCCTTTAATGTATATATCTAATTTCCTCATAAGTATATGTAGCTTTATTTTGATTGCTAGCTATAGGCAGACTCTTTCCAGAATATTCTCTTACATTAAAAAGACATTGTATGATGATAATATATTAATACTTGATGTTTGGGGGTTATTCTCCCAGTTCATAGAATTCTTTTTAATCTTTATGGTAGAGTACATAGAAATTTTCCTAGTTTTTATTTTTGATTTTTAGTTACATTCACATGTTTATAGTTGAATTCTTTTTAAGACCGCTTGATCCAACTGTCTCTTAGGAATTGGTGTACATCCCTCATGGCTGCCTTATGGTAACTAGTAGGGTGGAAACTCCTTTCTGCTAATTTTGGAAGACTTTGTTGATAATCAATTCTAAACTGAGAGGATACACTTAAAAGTAAAAATCTGTTTTGTTTGCCGGTTAGAATTTTTGTCTTAAATGAGGTATAGTCATTCCAACTGATACAATAATTAGTTTAAACTGTATACTTTGCCTTAATCTCCTACAAAATAATGTTTTCCATGACATGATGCCAGCTATGCTTCTCCTTGACAATATATACGTTTGGAAGCTTGTTATACTTTTTATTTTTAAAAAATATTTGAGGACACACATAGATTGTAAGTGAGGAGACAGAAAAAGGTACTTCATGCAAACAGAAATGACGAGAGTGGGGGGGAGTCACAATGCTCATATCAGACAAAATAGACTTTAAAACAAAGTCTATAAAGAAAGATAAAGAAGGATATGTGCAATGATTAAAGTATCAATACAGGAAGAGGATATTATAGTTGTCAACTTATATGCACCTAATATAGAAGCACCTAAATACATAAAACATATACCAGCAGACATAAAGGGAGAAATTGATGGGAATAAAACAATAGTAGGAGACTTTAACACCCCATTCAAACCAATGGACAAATCTTCCAGACAGAGAATTGATAAGGCAATAGAGATCCTAAATATACAATAGGACAGTAATTGATATTTTCAGAACGTTACATCTGAAAAAACCAGAGTACACATTCTTTTCAAGTGCACATGGAACATGCTCTAAGATTGAGCATGTTCAAGGACTCAAAACAAGCCTCAGCAAATTTAAGAGGATGAAAAATATTTGAAGGCCTATTGTATCAGGCAGAGTGTAATCTATAATGCTTCTAAGTATAGATACATAAATGTATCACTTTTTAAATTTTGAAGATTTTCAGTTAATAAAAATTTGGAGGATTTTGTTTGTTTTTGGTGTTTGGGGGAGGGTGTCATTTGTCTTCCTGTCCTTGCTGTGATTTGAATAACAGCAGTATAGCTAGAAATCAAGACAAAAACTTCATGAAAACACACGCTGAATTCTTTCCAAAAGTATTATAGTAGTCAGATATAAACCCTAAAGAAAAAGAAAACAAAACCATTATTTTAATGTCATATTTTATAAAGGTGAATTTTCTGTGCACAAATGCTCCACTGTTTCTAAGTGTAGTTTTTAACTTACATTTCTATGGCTATGTGCTTTGCTGGGAGACCTTCAGGAAACTTTGAAGGATTTCTATTGTTCTGATACAATTTCTAACTATATTCAGAAATGTGAATGTTTCTTTTTTTAATCACTAGTCTCTTTGAGAAGTTCCTCTAGACTGTTTTTCTGTTCACTATTTTGTTCAAAGAAATGCCATCCTTTCTAGGCCACAATGCTACAGAATGAAAGTACCCTGAAAAGAAGAACTGAAAAGAATGTCTGTCGAGATGTAAAGCTAATTAAGATTCCTTTTAATTACTCATATTCAACACGCGAGAAAACAAATTATATAGCCAGGCTGCTCATATATGCTAATCTGCTATCATTTAGCTATGGATTTAGAAATAGAAACGTAAATATGATACACATCTGCTGCTGTGTTTTACAGAGAGAATATTTCCTTTTCTCAATCTGAAACAGTCTTCATAATGTATGTCTTGAGTGTATTAAGGGTCCCAAGAAGTTCCTAAGAAAAAGAAACCTGTTTATCACTTTGTTCAACCCTACAGTTTCTAAATTTATTTGAGCCAAACTCACTTCTCAAGGAACCCTAGCGTTATATAAAACCTAGTTTGGTGACTGCTGATTCATCAGATTCCAGAAGTTCCCACCGCCAGTAATTGATACACCAGGTGTGATGTTTACTGTACTGTGGACACCTTTGTACCTAAAGGAGACCCTAAGCTTAGCACCAGATGCCATCTTTAAAGCATCAGGATTTAACAGTATTCTCTTCTATAGTGCATTCTTTTGGTATTTAAGACATAGTACAGCCAGTTTTCCTGTAAAGAGTAGACAGTAAATATCTTAGGCTTCCCGACCAACCCACAGCATCTCCATTTCAGCCCCTCAGCCCTGCCTCTAATGTGCATGAGCAGCCATCATCACGGGTGAACAAGGAACATGGCCTTGTGCCAATAAAAGGCAAGCAGTGGGCTGGCTTACCCCTATTTTACAGTAATTTGCAATAAAATCAAGAGGTCCTTTGTAACTAAGAATAATAGTCACAAAGGAACATTTTAACATAATCAGATAGAAAATCCTGGACTTTTCCTTTTGAGTTTTGAGCCACAGGTTTTCAGCTTACCTTCCTTTGAGTTATGAATGCATGGCTGACTGACATAGGTCTTCTCAAAAATCTTTTTGTTCATTATTGTTTACCAATTTCAGTATCAGACAGATGTTCAGTTTTTATGGATATGGTATAATTTTTCTTAGAAGTAGAGTGGGTCAGATTTTCCTGTAGTTAATGGAAAACCTCACAGGAATGTTGGTTGACCACCACTATCTATGACCAAGCAAGTGTTCTGTGTATAAACTTGGATTTGGTACCAACTTTGTCACGAGCCTTAGAAATATCATTTTACTATTTACAATTCATTACATCAGTACACTAAATCACATGCTGTGTCAAACCAAAAAAATTTTCTTTGTAATGCTTTGAGAGTTCTCCCTTCTCTGACCAAACTGTTAAGTTTATTCATATCACTGAGCAACACTAAAAAGTTTTCATTAATAGCATGTGAAAGACGATGATACCACTCTTAAAGCCAGTGGCTGCTGCTGTTTGGTTATAAGGAGAAGCACTAGTTGAACGGTGCAGAGGGATATTTCAAAATATTATGCACCGGCAGTTTTAGGTTTAATTGTCTGCAGATGGTAGATGATCTATGTCCCTTACTCACTGCCACATTTCTAACAGCACCCAGGCTGTTCTGTGTAAATTAGTAATCGTTCATGTAAGCCTGTCCTTAATTCTCCAATATTTTTTCTTTGCATCATTTTCCAGCTGTATCATGTTAGAACTGACGTTTTAATTTCCTTTATTTTTTTCAATATCTGTGTGTCATAAATGTTAACCATTTAAACTCAGCTGCTGAGCCGTTCCAGCAAACTGAGCAGCCCGCCTTCTCTGCTTCAAGGCTCTTAATCACTCCTCTGGTCACATGTGAACCATGATAACTAGAGCAAAGGCAATGAGTAGTCTTTTTGTTTTCAACTGGTGTTTTGAGATGCATTTTTTTTTTCTTTCATTCCCTGAATGTGACAAAATAAAGTTCCTAAATGGAAATACTCTACACAAAATTTAGTGATCAGAGAAATTTCTCTACATAAAAATGTTTTTAGTGAAGGAAGATCGTATTCTCCACAAAGGTGATTTTAGCAAGAAGAGCAAATATTGTGATTTAAGCAGAAGAATTTTAAATAACCAAATACATTTTGAAAGCTGAAAGTCTGGATCATCAGAATTTGCAGTGAGTCTTTCTACCCTCTCTACTCATTAGCAGTTAAAGACACTATTTAGTTTAGCTTTTTTTTTAGAGTTAATGTTTTTACTTTTTGCTTTTATTTTCTCCTATAGTCAATTTAATGAAAATCTCAGCCCAAGTTTGCAACTATGTCATAGAAAGCTAACTGCCTGGTGAAAGCCTGTCTAAGGGAAACGAATTCAGAACATTCAACAGCTGGCTGTGGTGGTGTTCTCTTTTCCTTCTCTTTTTGTTGTTGTTGGAAGAAAGTTGAGACGATGTGATATGCGGATGGAGATTCTCCTTGCTAGCCTAGCTTCAGTCTGGCTTTTTCTTCCCTCATGCATGCTGACCTGGGGATCCTCCTTTGCCATAGCTGCGATAATCGTGACTCAGCTTACGACACCTCATATTCGCATCGCCCCTGCCGCAGGCGACGACCAGCTGACAGGTCAGACGTTCAAGTACAGACGAGTCATCTTGCCCATCTCCTGCTCATTCTTCTCAGCTTTGTCTCCCCTCTGCATCTCCTCCTTCGCTTTAAGGCTCGTTGACAGTGTCTCCAACTCTCGGTGCCGACGTGTGCCCGCGTTGATGCCATGGTGTGCTCATTGTTCTGTATGCACTTGTGTCCCCTGCATCTAGCACAGCCCCGCCGCATGACCTCATTGTCTGTCTGTCTGTCTGTCTGTCGGTATGCTCCTCTCTAGCTTAACGTTATACGGAATGAAATTTGCTGGATTTGCCATGGTAGTGCCATCAAAGTCAATCTCTATCAAAACACATAAAGATGTTTCCCCAGTTATCCACGTTAATCTAGAAAGGCATCGAGATTTGAGCATGAGAGGTCTGTTTTTACCTTGCAGGGTCTAGTTTGCACACACATTTAGCAATCCACAGGCTTGTCTGCCTTCATTAAATGAAGCCACTCAAAACTGTTTGGGTGACGCCATTCAGACAGCTTTTTGAGTTCCCACCAGTAGAGCAGAGTCGATTGCATTCCTAACAGATCCTTGTTTCAAAGCACACTGTTTATAGACAGCAGAGACAAATCTGCAAGTCAAATGCACTGAATAATTTATGGAAGTTTTTAAAAAAGTGAATGGCTGAGAGTCGCATAATGGAACTGCATGCTTCTTTATACCAGGAAGAGTTAGCTTGTCCATCCCTCTAAAGGTGTGTGGACAAACATATAAACTCCCATAGGAAAGGAATCCGGTAGATTCCTGCACATCAAAGGTGAGTAGTTAGAGCATACCAGAAGACTAGCTTTGGCCCTGCAAGATAAGCGCGCCATCATCAAGATTTCTAACACCGTCACGTGGGCAGGACTCTAAGTCTGCTTTCAGAGCATCACCAGTGTGGGAGTTCATTGCATGAGTTGGAGGCATGACGCAAGCCAAGTAAGAAACACAGCTGCTCTCCGTAGGATTTCCCATTCCTGCAACTGTTTTGTGTGTATGAAATTAAGGAATATACCCTACCATGCAGGGGGAAAAAAGTAAAGCTTAACTCATAGTAAGAATTTTTGATAGAGGTTTAAATTGTTCTGTGAGCTTAGTATTTTGGAAAATCAAGCCACTGAGACTCAGGAAAACTATAGACTGCTTTTTAAAGAAATGTAGGATAATTTTACCTCTTTCCCTGCTGTAATTCCATACGTATTTTCAGGACTCTGTTTCAGAGCCTAAAAGCTATAAACTTGTTAACAGTTCTGCTGCCCTGGCTTTCAAGTTTCTTTTAAGTGGGTTTCTTTTACTGGCTGAAGTTCTGATTGTCGCAGACATGCTCTTATCCTGAATGTGTGACGTGTTCCTCCCAACAGTAAATTTCCTTAGGGGATCATGTCTTTTCTTATATAGATCTTCTCCTCCGAAAACCTTTACATGTCAGGCCTGGCCCATGGTTCTCTGCATAGGGTTCAGTGTCCATCACCTGGAAGGTAATCTAGGCTCTTCAGCAAGTCTGACCGCCCCATTGTCTGAGTTGGCACCAGTCTCTTGCCAGCAAACATTACAAAGAGGTCAGCCCCACTATTGTAAAACCAGTACCTGTAGAAAATACAGTTAAATAACCCTTTTTGAGATTTTCCCAAAGCCGCTACCTTTGAATTTAGCACATTGTTTACTAGGAATGAAGTAAGGGACATTTTGAATATCATGCTCTTTCTAAAACTTGCATGATTAAGAAGATACCTCATTAATCAGGTGTCTTCATTAACCTCTTAACCTCATTAACCTCTTTCACAAGGCTTTCAGATCCAGGGCACCTTATTATTTTGGAACTAGTCTGCAGGGAAAACAGACGTAGCTGAAGCATATGGTAACCATCCTTTTAAGGGCTGCAGGTGATCGCCAACATTTACTTTGGTTTATTAGGGATGAAAATGGCGGAGTGTTAGAATAAGCCCCCAAAACTAGTGCAAACCTACTCCTGTCATTTTTTATAGTACTCCCTGCTGCTGTTGTTGATGGTTCCTCTTACCCAGATAAATTCAGGCTCAATTAATTTTTTTTTGTTTTTTCATTTGCATCAGCCATCCATTGGATAGCAAGTAGCTTCTGTTCTGTCTTTTTTAACAGATGTATTCATGAGTTGTACTGCAAGCTTGAGAGCTCATTCATTCAATCACTGATCGACATTAATCGAGCACCTTCTGTGTGCCAGGTCAAGGGAGGGCACTGACTCCCACAGATACATTTACTTTCAAGGGTTGCCCAGACTTTTGGCATCAGACGTATCTGCACATGTGACACCAAAACCTACATACACAGGCTTTTATGGATGAAAAATGACTCTCACGCTTGTTGCACAGTTGAGAAGAGGCAACAGCTTTGTAACAACGGGGGGAACGGACACGAATTTCGAAGTCTTTCTTGTGGTGTTGAGTTGCTTAGAAAATGGTCCATGGGGCTCTTCTGAATCTTTCATATCTCTGACGCAGTGTTTACCAGATCAATGCAGGCCCTTCCAGAAGTCAGCAGGAAATCACAAGGGATGCATTCTGAATTATGTCTTCAGCAGTTTTCTGGTCCATTTTGTTTTAATTGTAATGATGTTTTGCTCCTAAAAATGCTGCCGGATGCTGTATGTAGAGGAAACTGTGATAAGACACTGAGTCTTCCATAGCCTGGATCCCGGGATGTAATACATGTGACTTGGTCCACCTCAGTGTATACAGTATGCCCCCTTCCTTCTCTAGCACAGAGAAGCAACCCACTGACCTGACCCCCAGCCATGCCACTGGGGGTCCATGTCAGACACAACCAAATAGCCCATGAGTGTTAGCTGGTTTAATTCACTGAATGAATGGAGCTCAGATGCAGGATGCTGGTCTGGCATCGTGCTGGGGCTGTTTCTTAAAAATCTTTGACTCAGTCAGCTGTAAGAATACCTCACCACCAATATACACATGGACACAGACATTTAACTGAAGCAAAAGATTTAGAAGCTGTCTACCAGTGCTGCTCCCTGGGTAAGCTGCACTCTGATCTGTTCTGTTCTGTCCCATCTTATTCTATTTTATCTTTTTTAAAAAAATTTAGTTGCTACCTACTAAGCTGATTTCATTTCCCACTAATGGGTTATAACCCACAGTTTAAAAAAAAACAACAACAACGCTTTACTAAACCACTATAGTTAGGGATCTGTGAAAGGGAACAGAATATATAATTGGAATAAAGGTCCTGTCTTACCTCAAAATTCATACTCTAATGAGAGCAGACAGAGAAAATTCTAGAAACTGGAAATGCTTCTGCTTTCTACCTGCTTCTCTTAGTTCCTTTATTAATTGTCTGTAATATAGAACTGCTTTGGGAAGAAAGTAACAACTGCACATGCTAGATATTTCTCCTTAAGATTTTTTTTTTACTTCACTTTATAAATAACTCTAGGCTGTTTATTTTATATTAAGATATTTCTGTTTAGGATTTAAAACCCTGGTCAGCTCTGAGATGCTGTGGAGAATGAGTCCCTTCAACAAACACTTTTTATCATCTGTTTTGGTTAAGCCCTACATCTTAAAATGATAAGATCCGTATAGTAGAGTGTTTATAAACAAAGTGACTTCTGGGATTTGAGTACAATTGAGATATGTCAGACCATGGAGAATTATTTGCTAGATATTATTAGTACTAAAAATAATAGAGAACTAGCTAACAGTTATTTATACATAAAATTTGAAGTTTTGAAAAAGATACATGTACCAGATGTCTCTACCGTCAAAGATAAACACAGCCCAACGTCAGCCGAAGTGGTGGAAACAGATTTTATTCAGTAACTACTAACTTGCAAGGGACTGAGCTGAGCTCCAGTCTGACTTGCTCAGAGGTGACTGGGACTTTACAGGGAAGATGAGAGAGTGGAGAGCAGGTGATGGGCACTCAGTAGGGTCAGGGAGATGAGACGTTGGTCCATTCGGCACCATCTGTCTGGCGTCTGTCAGGCTTCTCTTGTCACACATAAGCTAGGAGCTGGGACCCTGTCCTCAGGGCTCTCTGGAGTCCATAGTCAGTTCTTCAGTCAGCCTTGAGTTTCTGAGGCAGGCACTTTGAGGGGCCTAGAGTTCCCAAGGGATGCAGCCTTGAGCTGTTAGAAATTATGTTCGTCTTTGTTCAAGTCTTTTCTCTGTGGGCCCAGGTGGGCGCCTGGTGGTAAGAGACTCAGAGGAGCCTCCTGGCGTTTCGTCCCAGAGCAGCATCCTTGTCACTCCCCCTCCTTCCCGAGGGAGCAGCAGTGACTCGCTGGACTAGTGACACATGGAAAAAGACGTGAGCGTGTGTGATCAGCCTTTTCTGGACATCATCCTCAGGACACACATGTTCCTTTGTGTCAGAGGGACTCAGAAGTTCCTGGCTAGGCTTTGGCCATGGAGAGAATCTTTGTCAGTATATCAACAAAGCTCTCATGAAATAAGCCCCAAGAAATTTCTCTTTCTCCTTCATGTGACTCTTAAAGCAGACAGAGACCTTTTTTTAATGTCGCATATACCACATGGATGCTTTTGACCTGTGGTGATGGAGAAGACTCTTCAGAGTCCCTTGGGGAGCAAGGAGATCGAACCAGTCAATCCTAAAGGAAATCAACCCTGAATACTCATTGAAAAGACTGATGCTAAAGCTGAAGGTTCAATACTTTGGCCACCTGATGCAAAGAGCTGACTCATTGGAAAAGACCATGGTTCTGGGAAAGATTGAGGGCAGAAGAAGAAGGGGGTGACAGAGGATGAGATGGTTGGATGGCATCACCGACTCAATGGACATGAGTTTGAGCAAACTCAGAGACATGGTCGACTCAATGGATATGAGTTTGAGCTAACTCAGGGAGATGGTGAAGGACCTGGAAGCCTGGCGTGCTGCAGTCCAAGGGTCGCAAAGAGTCAGACACGACTGAGCAGCTGAACAACACATAACACACGGAAGCTAGTGAAGCAGGTCCCCACTGAGGAACGAAGAGCCTGCAGTGTTTGTTTATGGAGAACCTTCTGTTCTAGATCCTGGGCAGAGGTCCCACTCCACCTGTTCACTGACTCCCAAGGTAACCCCAGAGCCTGCCTTCTTGGCTACTTGTCCTTCCAAGTGTTGCTGGAGAAACAGCAGGAACAGGCTGACTCGTCCTAGAGTCTGTACCACGGCCTGGCCCTCAGTGACCAGCCCCTGCCTAAGCGGCAGCAGGGGCTCCCCGCCGCCCGACATCGCCGGCTCCCCCACCGCACCAGCCCACCGACCCCGCCGGCCCCTCCAGAGCTTGTTCTGCCTGAGAAGTCTCATCATCCTTTAGGTCATCCAGCCGGGACCCTGAAATTTTGGTATTTTCTGTGCTTGGCTCTTGAGTCCACCTAGAAATTACTCCAGAGTTAGCCTGAAGTGTTTCCAGGACAGAGGTCCAGTTTTGTTTTGTTTTTTTTCCCCCCCCAGAGAAACAAGCAGTTAGGCTGCTTTCATCATTAAATAAGCAATTACTTTCTCACAGAAAGGCCATGCTGTCATGTATTCAGTCCTCACCTATAGTATAAATTTCTAATTTAGTTGCCCTTTCCATTGCAAATAAAATAGACTCATGGTTTTTCAGCCCGTTTACAGAAGCACAGTTTCAATCAGCCATTTCTTTCGGCACGTCACTGTTTGGAGAGAGGCCGACCCACTCACACCAGCGCTGTCTGTTTCGTCCCCAGTCTCAGGCTGCGTCTGTCCACTTCTCTGCCTCAGACCCGGCCAGAGGGTCCTTGGTGCCCTTTGTGAGCAGGAGTGGAGGACAAGGGCAGAGTGAGCGGATGTGACTAGAAGAGCTAAATGCCAGGAAGCCGATTCAGCCTGAGTTCCTGCCCTGGGTTATTGATCATCTGTCATCAGCGTGAAAGCAGACGTGATAGAAACTTCAGGCACAGGTGCTCATAGGTCCTGGGGGCACTTTGTGGACCTTCAAGGCGGGGTGGTTTCCCTCAGCGTCTGGCCCCAGGTCTCCACTTCATGTGTTTTGAGCGCTATTTACTGGGCTCTTTGTATGAAATCAAAACTGGCCAAGAACGAAAGGATAATAAAGCTCAACAATATTCAGGCCCTGAGATAAAAATCTCACTATCTTCAGTTGCAGACAGTTGTACCTGGCCCTTTCAAGAGTTCAGGCATTAGACTTACAACATATTGTACTGGAGATAGTTACCTATGTCTACTATGAAATAGGCATGGAAATATTTGTATCTACTACTCCAAGGGCTGTATTTTAGATCTCTTTATACTTCCCACAACCTGACACTCAGAGCTTGGCAATTGAAAGGCACTCAGAGACCAGCTCTCATCTTTTGATAGAAAGAATTCACTTGGAAAAGATGTAATTGCCTTACAGGTATGAGCTAATTTCCACACCACTTTTTTTAAAATAACATCCCCCACAAAGGAGCTCCTGTCCCTGCTGTCAGGTCTAGGACCAGGGAGGTACAGAGTGTCCCATGGGCCTCCAATGCCCAGACTCCCATCCAGCACTTTTATTTAATTCTGATAGAGGCAAGTCACAGCGTTTCAGTCCCTGAAGCCCTTGGCTGTAGGGATGAGCATCCACCATCCATGCTTTAGGAGAGGACGTCCTCTCGTTCATCCATCACATCGGAGAGCCTCTCACCTCCTTGGAAAGCTTGATGTGTAACCAGCTCTGTGTTAAGAGATGGGAATTCAAGGAAGTGTAACGTGTACTCTTTACTTATATTTGCCATCATTGTTAAGACTGACATAAGTAGTCCAGTAATTATCCCACTTCAATGAATGTACCAGTATCTTGGGCTCTTTGTAACACAATAAGTGCATCATGAGCTAAGTTAACATACACATATACTCAGTTGTGCTCTAAAATGTAGTATCACATGATTCCAGAGACATTTTTAGTCTCAGGAGCTTCAACTTGACCTTTCGAGGGAATTTTGGGTGAAAATTAAGCAAAGAAAATGCCTCCATTAGACTTCTTTATGAATTAAAATGCCAAACTCTTCATTAAGCTGATAATTGGAAATAGTGGCTGAATAAGACCTACCATTTTCCAGCTAGTAAGGTGTCCTGGCTTTATTCAAATTCTGTATCATATCGGTATGGAGGATTAGCAATTCACATGCCCTGTCTTGGGCGTTTCATAGTAAACAGTGACCAGGGGTATCAGTGCTGTATGTTTTGGAGGCCAATGTGAACAGTTAATGTGAGAAATTTGGTTAGAATTTCAGCATCTCTTAAAAGTGTTGCTTGAGAATTCTAAACTTTCCTTTTCAGATAGAAGAATGTAAAGTGAAGGGAGATTTTTATTCTTCCTGCAACACCAGCTGAATGCATTTTAATAGGCTGTAGTGTCACTGGTGATTTATTGCCCTTTTTTGTTCTTTTATGTGTTATATTTGTCATTTCGCTATGGCAGTTTCATCTATAAAATGGTATAGTTACAAGAAAATGGTGAGAGGATACAGGACTGCCATGGGAGATTCTGTTCCTTTTTCCTTGTCATTTTTGTAAGGAAATACTGAGTCAAATGTCAAGCATTTGGTTTCAAAAATAATATAATTTAAAGGATATATAATGCACTGAAGGAGTGTTGCTTTTTCCATTTTTACTACATAAACTTTGGAATTTCTATGTAAAAGATTTTCAAAGCAAGAGAGCAATTTATTTTTTCAGTATCCTTTTGTGTTTTCTCTTTCCATCAGCAGTGTGATAAAGGAAACTAAAGCAATGCATTTAAGTGCCTTCTATTTGCTTAAGGCACAGAGCTTCCTGGCTTGAAAAGCATAAATTGAAATTTATATTTTAGGAAATCTACCTTTTAATTTTGTTATTAACCTCATGCATTATGCATATCCAAAATGAATGCTGAAGGTAAAGGTTTGAGCTTAAAATAAACGAAGATTTTGGTAAAAGATGCAAAATACTGGGGAGAAAACAATGCTTGTAGTTTTAAAAAAAAGAGATTTTGCATGAAAGATTTTATGCTAATGAGTTAAATTATTCTTGCCTTTTCTATAAGGAATATATAGTATCAATTTTATAGTAAAATTATATTGGTTCATATTTGATGTTAGTAAACATGGAAAAGGCCTGGATATTTTAATTTATTCTTTAAATAAACTTTTTTTAAGAACAGTTTTAGGTTTACAGGATTATTGCAAAGATAATAAAAAGAGTTCCTGTATACCCCATACCCAGTCTCCCTTTGGATATTTTTAAAACATTTATTAAGGCTGAATGACAATAGCTGTTTTACCAGGTCTTTCCTTTTACCTCAGTGGATAGCATGGAACTAGACAACATCATAATCATTCATTGACTCTTGTTGATAGATACCAATTGTGCTACTTTCATTTTTAGCCCTTCACTTGCCTTAGAAAAACATTACCACAATTTAGTACAGAAGGCATCACAATGAACTCCCAACAGCTTCATGTCTAAGAAACCAGTGAATTCCATTGAGAATTTGCAGGCAAAGGGCCATGTCTTACTGCTGTGCTTTTTGATTGACTTTGGACTTGTCTCTCTTGTAAATAAGCTTTTTTAGAATACTGTAAAATGCTTAGTATTTGTGAGAGGTTTTTTAAAGTAATTTATGAGTGTGATCCAATATATTGAGTCAGAATGGAAAAGAAGTCAGAATTTCCCCCAATGTTTTAACAGAGCCAGATGTTGAGGCAGCAAATCCAGAAAGCTTCAAGAGTAGAGCTCGGAGAAACAGAAGTCTTTTCTGGAAAGAGAATTATTGTTTTAAATACTCTGCTGACCTTATATTAAGAATCGAGGGAAAGTCCAGAAATCTGAAAAAGCTCAGTCCTTTCAATCCAAGTGCCTCATCTTATTTACCCTTTTGATGATATCAATATCAAAACGTGTTCAGTATCAGTGTCTCCAGAGGGCTGACAGTGAGACCTGCAGTCTATAAAAAGATTGACTCATAAAATTCTAGCCTGTTAACCACCACCTCTACAACAGGCACACACATGCACTGCTTTTAGAATTGTCCTTGTTTTCATGTAAGAGAATCTTGGGTTTGGCTTCGAATGTCTGATTCCTTCTTAAGCCATGGCTTTTCTAGCTGAGGGACCATATATGTGCATGCATGCTAAGTCGCTTCAGTTGTGTCTGAATCTTTGCAACCCCATGAACTGTAACCCACCAGGCTCCTCTGTCCATGGGATTTCCCAGGCAAGAATATTGGAGTGGGTTGCTATTTCCTCCTCCAGGGGATCTTCCCAAGCCAAGGATTGAACTCTCCTCTCCTGCTTTGGCAGGAAGATTCTTCACTGCTGAGCCACTGGGGAAGCCCCCAGAAGTGGGGTGGTGCCGGGTTGGGGGAGGGGTACCACTTTCCTTGATGGTAAATCATTTAAAACATTGTTTGTATTAAACATCAGTATATCATGGAGGAAAAGGCAATGTTTACATGCTATACTCAAAAAAATCAAGCAACAGACTTCAAAGAAATTTGAAGCCAATGATTGACCACTTAGGATAAGGCTCCTGCTTGTTCTTGCCCGCCTGCCTTTTGGGGACAAATGGTGGATCATTATAAGAGGCAAGGCTTCTCTTTGACCAGCTTGGAGGGAGCAGGGAAGGCCCTAGAGTTTAGACCCTGGGTCATCTTCTAAACCACATGGCACTCTTCCTAGGGCCGTTTTCAAACACATCAGACAGAATCTGGGCCTCAGAGTCTCTGTTCTGGATTCAATAGGGCAGTTTTCAGGGAAAGTATGGATCCCACGCACCTAATTCAGGAAGTATCTGCTTGAGATTCAAGGTCGTGAGTTCAGACTTCTTGGGCAACTCTCTTAAATTCCAAGTCTCAGCTTCCATGTCTATAAAACATGGAGAATACTGCTTCTTAACCCCAGTGGGGGCAGTGGGAGAATTACCCCAATGACATATATAAAGGCCCTTTCACCAGCTGAGTCAGGGCCAAGGCAGAGGAGTTGGCAGTTGCTGGTAACTTTCTGTCATGACTTTATTACTCACTGTTGTCCTGATAAAGGATTGTTTATGCCTCCTAGGACTTTCAGAAGCCCATGGTAATTAATCCAGGCCACTTCTCCTCCCAAGCTTGAATGCAAAATTGAACTTCCCAGAAAATGAATGGCTTTCTTGATGCTAGGTAGAGTATTATTTACATGAATACCATGTGGCTGCTGGGGTCTCCAGAAGCCCCAGAGTGTGGGAGGAATCTGATTATTTTCTTACATGTCGAGGCCCATGATGAGTCCCCCCACGGGTGGTATTTCCCACTTGCCTGCCTTTGAGATATAGGTGCATCAGAATATAAGCTATATTCTCTTGCTAGTGGTGACAATGGTGATGATGCTAGTGATGCAAAAAAAAATCACCACATTTTCAAAGACAGCTGCTTTATTTGAAGCTGTAATAGCCCAGAGCAGTGTCTAACCTATTTTGCACCTCCCTGTGGCCCAGTGCACGGAATAAAGCGCTAGGCTCCCCTTTGTTGTCCTGGCCACTGGGGCTCCCTCGCCCCTCCTCACTGTCCTTGGTGTCGATGTGAACACCTCTCTTTGTGCTCGTCCTTCAGTTACGCCAGTTCTTAAGGGAACCCGAGACGATGCACTTTAGCAGAACTCTATCTAGAGGGATGATAGATGATCTCATTGAGTACCTTTTTCAGACACTTGCTATGAAGTTGGAAAAATATAGAGCAGTTGGCAAGGGAAGGTGAAGCCACATAAGTTTTCCTCCACATGTTGTTTTCATTTTGAAGAGTGAGTGACTATCTCTGAGAAACATCTTTGAAAATCAGCCTGGCACCTGCCTGGGAGTTAATAAATGACATGTGTTCAACACATCTGTCAGGATTTCTGATGAGTTTTCCCATTTCCTCCAGTAAACATCCAAGCCATACATCACCCTAGCACTGTAATTGATGTTCAGTTTAATCTGTATAATGTACTTATTGGTATTGCTAATGATGCAGTTATTAATTGTGGCCTATTATTAATTATAACAGTTTACTCAAGTTAGAGTTCTTGGTCAAAACACATATTTGCATACCAATTTTTGTCTGGAATTTTTGCATATGTACTGTCCTTGTGGTGGTTTTTGTTGTTTTTTACTGAAGATTGTGTCTAACTTCATAGGAAACATGATAAAAAGCGTGTGATATCGTCAGTTTAGTGGGTACTTCTTATATATCTTTGAATAATTTCTTTAGATATTGGTGTATATTTACATACAAATATGCACATGCACGCACTGCATCAGAGTGTATCTTTTGGCCAGTTTAAAGGTTTATAAAAGGGAATTTTCAGATTTCTACCTTATTTCTTCTCTGAGTAACAAAGAAGTTAGAAAATGGTTCTAAAGTATGGTCATAGGAATGATATAAACATTTTATTAAATAAACTTACAATAATTGTAATCATAGTAGCATTATCTTAGAAATTTCTCCTTTTTTGCTTTCTTAAAAGCCCCAGACCATTGTAATTACTCTCCAGCATAAATTTTGGCTCCTTTAAAGACTTCTAAAACAAATTCGACGTATGATCATGAAAAATGGTCTACAGCTACTTAATCATTACAAGTATTGAGCTCATAACACTTTATTGTTGACAGATACTCATTTCCTGTCTCCCTGATATGTACCCAGTTAACTTTCTCGTCATTGATGGATATATATTTCACTGCTTTGGTGCTGGAAATATAACATTTTGCCACTAGTATTTTTATTTTCATGCTCTTTCTTTCTAGTAATCTCATTTTATCATTGATGAAAGTTTGGTCAGTAAATTTACTGGCGAAGACTTTTATCTGTCATCAGCCTCCTGAGGAACACCTTCTGTGCCCTGGCTGTCTCAGGCACAGTCCCTGAAGCCCAGGCTCAGATGGTCTGTCTTTCTCAGGGTGTTGTCTTAATGGCCACGGAATGTCATCTAAATGCACTCACAGACCCCATTTATCTTAGTAAGCCCTTGATAAATGCTGGGAATAGGCAGAGGGAAGACCACAAAATAGGACTTGTCTTTACACTTCTAGTTTTTCCTCTGTTTTCTTTCCTTTTATACCCATCGCCCTATGTCTGGAAACTCTAGTGCAAATGGAGAAAGAATAGGTTGGCTATGAAAAGAGTATAAATGAGAAAGACAGAAAAATTGAAGTGAGATTTTTTGTGAGAGAGTTTTGATTCAGCATGAACTTCAGACACATAATAAGATGCTGGGCCAGGTCATGTGAAGACTAAAAACTAAAACCAGCTTTGTCCCAAGGAACTTATGTTAAGATGTAATATAAAGGACTTACCAAAATAATGGAACTTGCGGTTGAAATAGTCAGGAGAGGTGACAGGGAGGTGCTACAGCAGTTCAGTAGGAGAGAGAATACTTCCTGCAAAGCCACAGGGACGGTGCTGGGCTCACTGGTCTTTGAAAGACAAGTAGGCCTTCAAAGACCGTCTATGAATCTATGATGTATGAGAGGGGATGGGTCCACAGAGCAGCAGCAAAGGTCCTGAGAAGGGAGATGTTGACTGTGGAGCTAGAGAGGGAAGAGAGGACTGGGCATCTCTGTTTGGTTGGAACACAGGTGGATGTAGGAAAATCAAAAGAGAAGAAGCATAAAGTTTGGAAAAGAGTTGGGAGTCAGCTAATGGGGGGCCCAGCTGCCTTTTGAAATAAGCATTTGGAGGCTTTTGGGTTTTTGTTTTGTTTTTTAAATGAAAGAGTCAGCTGATTAGGCCTGTTCTTTAGGAAAATCACTGTGTAAGAGGCTGGACGGGATGTCTCCCTAGGAGACAAGTACAAAATACAGAAGAGAAATAAACCGGGTCTGTGGCAGTGGGAAAAGAGATGAAGAAAATACAGTGTGTTTTTAATTTTTAGAGATTGGGTAGGGAGGTAAACTGACCTGGTGTTGGGTGACTATCCTTCAACCCAAGATGGAGTTTTGTTTCAATGCCCTCAAAGTTTAGTTTCAAACAATCTGTTGGAAATATACACTCTTAACTGATAATATCCTCAAAATTACCCATTCACATTCCCTTTATTGATTATTCAGTTTGTATGAAAGGTGAACACAGCTGATGCCATCTTATTGACAAGCAGTTGACTCATTTTATTACTTGACCATGATTTGAGAAATGCAAATGGAAGAAATAAAGCCATTTCATCAGACCAGTAATGGCACTCATAATTCTCTGGAAACTTCTAGTGCCCAGAGAATAAGCGATCAGGATTTGATAGATCATCTTACCCACAGGATGTAGACCCATCAATCAATGAGAGCAGTAACTGTCATGAAATTAGAACAAAAATAAAAAAGTAGATTAATTTTTTAGAGATGGTATATATCAAACAATTCAGCATCTCAGTTTTATATGAAAAATTATGTTTCTGATTATTACTTGTACATCGTACATGCTCTGTGCCCCTGCAGTGGAAATTAGGTACCAGGGAAGAGCTATAAATTCAAAAGCATAATCAGGTTACAAACAATACATAAAATGTGAACAGAGATTATTCCAGGGGTGCTGATTGACTTTGCATTCCCAGAAAGAGAAACAGTGATGTGTAATTTAAATGAAAAATCTTGGAGATATTTTGTGATTATATATAGTAATATCAAGGTACAGCCAGAAAAACCAAACACAGATGACAAGGAATTCTAATTTTCTGAGCAATAAAACTTGAGTGAACTACAATAATCTTTAAAACTGGGTGTTGCTATTTTTAAGAAAAAGAAAAGATCTCTGCAAAAGATGAAAAAAATACTATGAAAATTAATTGAAATAGATTCTCTATTCCATAAAGTCATAAAATGCTAGTCCAGAGTGGCTGAGGCTTCCTCGATGGACGTTTTAGAACATCTTTGAGGACGAGTGCTCTTTGAAACACACTCTGAGAAACAATATTCTCACATGTTTCCATTTCATTTTTTCTCATAAGGTTTCTCAACCTCCTCTTTATCTTTTCAGCACCTTCCCACGGTGGCTGTTCCTGACCCTTTTTTCTCTCCCCCCAGCCCCAAATACCAGAGTGGAATTTTGGTATTTGGTCTTGCATGTGGTGAGAATGAAATATTTTGTTGTTTGAATTTGGTGCAGGCGTTGAACCAAACACCAGTTCTGCCACCAGGAAGCCGGCCAGGTATTTCCATGAGCGGCGCTGACATCCAGTGCCCGGCTCTAAGGCCAGAGGGCCTGTGCGTGGCCAGTGGGTGCCTTTTGTGAGTCCCCTGCATCTTTGTAGTTCCAGTCACCCCCTTGGACCAGACACTGGAGGCCCCTGGCCCAGGGAGGCAGTAGCCTTCACTGCTCTCCACATGGCACATCCGTCTCTCCTCCAGTTGGGTTTTGAAGCTCAGCCATGGTACCTCTCTCAGCCTCTCGTGTCAGGCAGAGAAAGGTGAGCGGTCACTCATCTTATTCATCTCGAGTGTCCTGCACGGCCTCGTTATGGGACCTGGAGCACAAGAGGAGCTGTTTATTTGAGACTGAAAACCAGGCTTGACTGTGTCCCAGGGATGGATTGAGCAAGCGTCCATTCTGTGTCTGTCCCAGGGACGCTCCTGCCTCTGATGGCTCATGGATCACTTAGGATGGAACTCGGAGCCGTGTCACCCTCTGGCTTTTCTCCCCCTCTTCCCTTCTCCTTCTACTTCTAGTTATAAGGAGGGAGGAGGGGGCCAGCTCTGTGCTCCTGGATAAACTCCCAGCCCCACTGCAACCCTCACATCTCCATCGCCACCTGCTTTGAGATCACCAGGATTCATCTCGCGAGGCCCTTTTTCTCTTAAAGCCCTGGTGTCCAGCTCGCCCGTCTTCCCCTAGGCCCTCATCCCCTTACCTCTCTGTATGACCCTCTCCAGGCCCATCCCTTCCTGTCCCATCAAGGTCGTTACTCCAACAGTCATCTCCTTTCCCTCCTGCATCATCTTTTTCCCCTCCAGGGGACCAGAAGCATCACCATTCAAAATGCCCTAATTTCTCCCATCTTAAAAAAGAGCAGTTTCCCTGGATCCCCACACTCCTCTGTGGCTCCACATCACGCTGACTGCCTCCTCCCCCTCCCTCCTCCCTCCATCAGCAGCTCCTTTTGGCCCCCATTACTGGCCCTTCTGATGACCCACCCTCTCGCTTCACCTCCCAAGCACCCTCCTTCAGTCTCATGGCTTTAAATATCACCTGGCAACCCCCAAATGTTTGCCCCAAGTCTAGATTTCTCCACTTTATGCCCAACACCTACTTCATATTCTGCTGGGCTGGCATTGTGGGCCTCCAGGGGAAGTTTGTACGGTCTGTGTAGTGGTCAGAACCGGGCCCAGACCCTAGAGCCAATGGCTGAGTACATCCAGTTCTCAACCTGGCAAGCTTCTGTTACTGAATTTAGCATCCAACACTGGGCCAAGACAGAGTGGTTCCTGCCAAGTTGAAAACCAACCAACCACTGCCGTGGATAATCACTCCTTTTCTTTTGAGATTTTTTTCACATTGGATGTTATATCTGAAACCTTAAATAATGCAGATTCACTGGAACACCATCCTTTTGTTTTTTTGAAAAGCTCTTCTTGGTCATTAGAACAGTACTCCTGGAGCTGTCACTAGGAGTCAGCAGCCTGCACATCCGTGGAGGTGATATTCACCCTCCTTCCCCCTGAAATATTTAGCATATTTATCATTTTAGTGACTATGTCCAAGCCCACATAATGCACACTTTTAGATGCATACATTTGAATTTATTCTCTTCAAAAGGAGCTACACGTGCGGACACGTGCAGTATCCTCTAAGTGGAATGCACAGTAGAGGGGGAAAAAATGCCTTTCCATGAAGAATTCGAATTTATACCAAGGGAAAAAAAAAGGAATGAAAGGTTGTAACATTAGGAAATTGGCACAAAAATAACAAGACAAGGGAAAAATATTGTTTAAAAAAACCTCTTGCCAAGCAGTTTGTAAGTTACACTGTTACATTGGTAGATTTGGGTAAGGGGGAACGAAGTGAGTGAAGTGAAAGTAGCTCAGTCCCGTCTGACTCTTTGCAACCCCATGGACTGTTTAGTCCATGGAATTCTCCAGGCCAGAATACTGGAGTGGGTAGCCTTTACTGTTCTTCAGGGGATCTTCCCAACCCAGGGACTGAACACAGGTCTCCCACATTGCAGGCAGATTCTTTGCCAGCTGAGCCACAAGGGAAGCCCAAGAATACTGGAGCAGAGAGCCTATCCCTTCTCCAGCAGATCTTCCTGACCCAGGAATCAAACCAGGGTCTCCTGCATTGCAGGTGGATTCTTTACGAACTGAGCTACCAGGGAAGCCCCAGGGGGAAAGAAACAAGCTACCAACAACAACCACTCTGTCACAGATTATCCTGTCTGTGGCTGACTGACAGGTCACAGCCACAGGTTTCCAAAGGGAAAAGGGAGAGAGAAGAGCGTCCTGAGGGGGAGGGACAGAAGCAGGTCCATTTCAGGCAGGATGGAGGGCAGAACACGGAGAAGGCAGGGATGGTGTGTCCCTGAGGGAAGCTGCAGTTAATGACACACTTCCGTGAGATCGTCCTGGGGTCATGATTTATTTCAGCCCAGCTTCTGTTTATGTTGCTTCTCTAGGGTAGTTCAGCCCCTTCACCCAGGTAGTAAGCTGGTGACTGTGTGGGCAAACCTGCAGGGCAGCCCTCCTCGCCCTTTTTGAGTTGCTCCCCCATTTTGCACGATTCCTGCCGTGATCACCTTGCCCCTGTGTCCTGTGGAAGCTGAATGTTGCATTTTCTTGGCCTGCAACGTGAAACAAGTTGAGTAAGTGCTAGGGAACGAGGATGCTGAGCTTCGCCGGCTGCACAGCGGGGCACTCGCCTGTTTCCTACAGGGAATGAGGGGTCGCAGGGCTGATGTCTCTCCCTGACCCCAGGATGGGCAGAATCACTCCCCGGTTTTCACGGAGCTTAGAGAACAGGCTAAAGCACAACGTGACTAGTTGTTTAGTTAACAGAACCAGACGTGTGACCGTTAACACGACCAACTCTGCTCTCACGGAGTGTTTACAGTGTATGAGTCTAATCCTTGTAATTGTTTATATTTAAATTTTTAAGCCATATCCAGCTTTTCTAAATAATTTATTCCCTGAGTATTTACTGGCATAATTTAGCTACAAAAAACGTAGAGAGTCATTTGTTTAGAAAGTAGTCTACCACCATACCACCCTGAACACACCCAATCTCGTCTGATCTCAGAAGCAAAGCAGGGTCTGGCCTGGTTAGTACTTGGATGGGAGAAAGCATACCTGGAGAACTTCTAATCTATCTCTAGTTAGATAAATGGAATGGCTCCCAGTGTGCCAGCATTTGGGAGAATAAAACCAATTAGATTTTTTTTTTTAAGTTTTCAAATTAGATTAAAAAAATCAAAATTGAAAACCATTGGGCTTTTTGTCAGTTTCGTGAATTTGAGCTATGTTATTTTTACATGGATGGCTGTTTTCACCTATTATTCATCTTTTAAAACATACACATTTTAACTTAAAATTTTTCTTAGCAGTTTAGTTAAAGAAGTACTATCCTTCAAATCTACCACTTGGCTATGTGTTCCAGTATTGGGGTGTATACTTCAGGTGTTATTACAATAAAAAATGGTAATAGTGATATCTTCAAGGTTCATCTGACACCTGTTTGAGGGACATTCTTTCAAACAGAATAGCAGGAGATCTCCCTGAAGTGGTCAGAAATAAAAAAGTCCTGTAAAGAGTCAATCAATCCAGAAGGCCTTGTATTAATAAGGTATGATTTTTGCATCACAACTGCTCTCCTTGCTACCGTCGACTGGATTGGAAAGAAGACATGGTTTCAGGTGTCTCCTGCCTTGTGTTTCTCTGATCTTGACCAGTTCCATCTGTCTGATGGCCACAGCCATGTTCAGGGTCCAGAGTCTCCTATAAAATCTTAATATGAATAACTTTTGAAAGAAGCATTTATACGTTCCCAGTGGAAACAGATGGCAAGTTATAGTCTATTCTAACCCCTGACTTCCCTGCTGTGACCCAGACCAAGCCCCATGTGGAGCACATAGGACATAGTGATGGTTAAAACCTAGCGAAAGGGTAGAAAGGACTGGTACCAAGAGTCAGTGTTAATTTCATTTTTCCCAACAAGAAGAAAATTCTAACGTGGGAGATTTGGACGTAAAATCCCCACTTTCCCAACGAGCTATATCAGTAGGGAGGGGACGTGATGGCTCAGATGCCAAGGGCTGTCATGTTCTGATGAAAAAGGGAGAAGCCCTTAGAAAGTGGATTCTGTTTAGTGAATAGAACATTAGAATCCTAATATTTTTCATCCCGAGCTCATTTAGCAGAGGTAATGGATATTTCATCAGACACAGATTTGACATTCCATTGCATTATACTGTAAACAGGACGGACGGTGTTTGGGAAATGGGAGAGCTAAGACAGTAGCCACTGGCAGGCCCTGGTTATCTCATTTAAACAGATACCAAATGTGGGCGACAGGAGTGTGATCATCGGCTGCTTCCCACTTTGTGAATAAATTGCTTAGAAGGAGTCTTTGCCTACCAGATGTGACCTAGATTTAGCTTTTCAAAGGCAGGGGGGTGGGGGGGAATATCTCTATTGTGTTAAAAAAAACAATTGCTGGTAAAATGCACAGTAAATGAGCTTATCTCCCCTCTCCAGGTGTTTGGGCTAATATGTTATGGAATTACTGCTTCATTTATGAAAAATAATTGGGGGAAGTGTTCCAGCAAATCAAATTTGGATAAAGGCTGAGGATGTCTATTGTGTTGTTAGCAAGTTTTTAAAAAGGCAGAAAGATCAGGGAGCCCATAGAGATAATAAAAATATTTTAAAAACTGTGTTTGAGAAGAGTCTCTCATAAAAGGGTCAGGCGTGGGTGTGCTTTCCAACTAGTGTTGGGGTTTAGTGAAATATGGAAGAACAATGAGAACAATTACACCCCTTTCAGCGCCTGTGAAAGCTGCTGAAAAAAATCAAAGCCCGTCTGTCTGCTGGCTCCGATAAGTCTTACGACTCTGTTAAAGGCGGCGAAAATTTAAAAAGCTAACGTTTATATTCTCCCTTACCCACCGTGTCTCTTTTCTTGTCTCCCCTACTCCTGCAGGAGCCGCCACTCCAAAACCAGTCCCAGAACCCGAGAAGCAAACAGACCACACAGTCAAGATCGCGGGGGTCATCGCTGGCATCCTGCTGTTCGTGATCATATTTCTCGGGGTCGTGCTGGTGATGAAGAAAAGGTGAGCCCCTGGCTGTTGCCATGCAGGTGCTTCTGGCCCACTGCTGGCCAAGAGGCTTCTCATGTGTGAAAGTGTCCTGTTAGTCCGTTGTCTTGGATGACCAAGCCACACCTGTGGCTCTGGTGGTTCCTATTTTGCATCATGTAGCAGTCAAGGTTATGGGAAAACATTTGGAGTCCGCAGCTGTGATTTTGTGTGACTGTGAAGAGCTTCTTGTGCCAGGTCAGCGTTAAGGATCAGCTGTCTTCCCACCAGTTGGTACATAAAGCTCAGCAGAATCAGTAAAATCACTTGTTCACCAGGAAATGTTCAGTATTAATACTTATTATCAACAGAATAGATCTTGAGGATACAAGCAAAGAGATTTCTCCTTCTCATGATAAGGAAGATAATGACAATGACGGAGTTTCTTGGGCCTGCATTATACACAGGCACCATGTCAGGGGATTAAACAGCACAGTACCCCACGAGAGAGGAACTCTCAGGATCAGCCAGACAGCGACTCAGGGCGTGGACACATAAGGACAAGGATGGTAACATGGTGGGTGTAGTAAGGGTGCCCTTTCTAGCCCGGGATGGTCAAGGGAGGAGAAAAACACGTATGGCTGCAAAAAGCAATCGTCACCTCCAATACATGAAAAATACACAATCTCTTTTGTCTTGTGGAGATGAGAACTTGCTTAATAATACAGTATTCAGCTTATATAAAAATGATCAACATAAAAGATAGATGGCAAGAAGCAGTAAGATAAATTATCCATTTTTTATGTGGTTTAAAATTAGTTATAAACAATTATATTCTACTGTATAGCACAGGAAACTATATTCATTTTTTTCCCCTTTATTTATTTATTTTTTTTTTCAGTGGGTTTTGTCATACATTGATATGAATCAGCCATAGATTTACACGTATTCCCCATCCCGATCCCCCCTCCCACCTCCCTCTCCACCCGATTCCTCTGGGTCTTCCCAGTGCACCAGGCCCGAGCACTTGTCTCATGCATCCCGCCTGGGCTGGTGAACTATATTCAATATCCTGTGATAAGCCATAATGGAAAAGAACATGAAAAAGAATATATTGAATATATAAATATATATGTATATATACACACACACATGTAAAGAACCATCACATTGCTACACAGCAGACATTAACACAACATTGTAAATCAACCAACTTCAATTTAAAGAAAAATTAAAAACAATGCTAGAGTGTGAGCAAAAGTGCAGATCTAGAGGTTGACAAAGCCAAGTCAGGGAGGTCTTGTCTGGTCATCTAAGGAGCTAGACCGGGTCGTTAAGTCCACTGGTGTCCTTTAAGCATGTAGTAATGGGATGTGCTTTTTCTATTAGAAAGATCACTCAGTGTTAAGGTTGAGCCCAGCGAGGAGAGAAAAAGGCTCGAGGCAGGAAGACCAGCAACTTTAGAAATGTCAGGAGGTTACAGCCACTTGTAGGCCAATCTGGGGAGCCGAAGTAACACAGAAAGAACCTGTTGGTGCGGCCGTTGGCGGGAGTGTCCCCAGTCACGGGTGTATACGAGCTAGGACCTGCGGGGCATGAAGAGGGGACCTCAGCCCTGCACTTTTATGCCCAGTCTTCCTGTGCCGTGGAGCGGACATGTGCCCTGGGCAGGCAGACTGTGCTGGCATGCCCCAGGAACAGTGCTGTCCACAGTCAGAGTTGTCCATCCACGTGTGCCCGGCTGAAGCTGGGGCTTGGACGTGGGCGCTCAGGGCTACTGTCAGAAGGAGGTCGAGGGTGAAGGTCAAATCTTGGGTCACAGGGATATTTAAGGGATGAGCTAATATCCAAATGTACAGGCATACATATACAGCTTTCCTTGCTTCTTCTTTCGTATTTTATTTACTGGTCCGGTGAGGCCTTAGGACGAGGCTCTGTCCTGGCTCATACAGGCCTAGCTAGTCCCCATCATTTCAGCTCCTCCTCCCTCTTGTCATTCACCTTTTCTTCTTTTCTCGTTGGTCACACATCATTTAATTTCACTCCATTTTTAAAATATTCTTTCTTGTGTTGAGAACTCTTGTGATCTGCTCTCTTAGCAGCTTTTAAATATACAGCACTATAATGTTGTATATATAGAGACTCAGATGGTAAGAATCGGCCTGCAATGCTGGAGACCCAGGTTTGATTCTTGGTTCAGGAAAGATTCCCCTGGAGAAGGGAACTGCCACCCAGACCAGTATTCTTGCCTGGGAAATACTATGGACAGAGTATACTGGTGGGCTACAGTCCATGGAGCTACAAAGAGTCGGACCCAGCTGAGCAATTAACACTTTCTTACTTACTTACTAGTATAGTGATATTAAGTACAGCCACATGCTGTTCATCCCATCCCCAGAACTTCTTTACCTTATAGCTAGGAGCCCCCTTCTCCCTCTTCACTTTGCTTATCCCTGGCTTCCTTTTCTTTTATCTTCTCTGCATCTCTAGCTGTCAGTCTCTATTTCTTTCTCCCTTATATCTCTGTCTTTTTCTTCCTCTTTTACTTCTTCATCACCCCTCATCCACTTTCTCCTGGCTGCTCTTTTTCTCTCCCACCTCGCTGTTTATATAGAAAGCTTATCTTTGGTACTGGTAGTTTGTACTATTTTTTTAAAATATGATCCAGTATAAATTCTAAGCAGCCCTAGGCCCTTGCATGCCTAGATATTAAAACTAAGCATTTTGGAGAGTTGATTTTTAGTCATGGGAATGTGTTGGATTTTTGTGTCATCTGGCAAGTTCTCTGTGAGGAATTGCCTGAAACCACCAATCCAGTTGCCCTCATGACCTTAGCTAAATGTTAATTCATCCTCCAAGGGTCTGCTTCTGCTGGATTAATTTATTATTCTACCTTGGACTCTCAGGCAGACACGGAGGTTATGTTATAAATTATGCATTTGAAGAAATTGCCGATGGTAACATATGGCCTTGATACAACTTTAGACTAAATTCCAATACTTCCTATCAAATTTGCATGATTATTTACTAGATAATAGCCTTAAAAGGGTTATTTTCACAGCACGTGCCACTTTGGTATTTGCTCTTTCTGAAATATAGAATATGCTGCCTTGTAAGGCAAATTTGTCAGGAACTTGTAAGATTTTGACCTAAACAATCACGTGGTTCAGACTGTCCTAGTTAATAGAAATTCCGAAAACTTCTGATTGCTCAGGGTTTTCCCTCCAAGTTGAAGCCTAAAATTTTAAATGTGTTTTTAACAGAACAGGTAAACATGATAGTAATCACAGGTAAGTGGCTGGAGAGTTATTGATACGGAATAATCTGCAGGATTTGGTTAGCAGCCAGGGAGTTTAGATTTGGAATTCCTGGATCTGTATTTTAACCAACTCTGTGATTCTGAACTTCTTTGCCCCTTAGTTTATTCATCTGTAAGTTGAGCAAACTGCACTCAGCCACATCTGAAGTCCCACCCAATCCAAAACTCTCAGACTTTCTATTACGTGGCAGCTGATGGTGACACAACTACCCAGCTGGCGTCCTACAAGGGCAGTGAGGGCTCCTTATGTATCTCATGCTATAAACATACCCGGTCACTCCTCCAAAGCTCACTTTGTGCAGTGGATTCAAGTCTCCATTGAGTGTCGGCTGGTGAAGGTTCATCTTTCAGCCACATGTTTCCTGTTGTCATACAGTAGGCTCAGTTAAAGGGGACCAGCGGAAAGATGAAATGAGAGAGAATGAGCAGCCAAGAGCTGGCTTTGATTGTAGTGTTGGTCATGTTTGCTGGTTCAAGCCTATGCTCATCAAACTGGGAGACCCACTCCTGCCCAGGCTAGACTCAGTAGCCAACATGAGCTTGTACCATTGGTCATAAAGACAGCCTGAGGCAAGGAAAAAATGTGGGTGAAGCAAATGCATCAGTACTTCTGGGAATGCAGGTGGAAGTCTGTGCCACCGGGGAAGAGTCAGTAGTGACCATCTGGGTGGGCCAGTGTGCCAGGCCACGTGGGCCTGAGCTCTTGGGAGAGGGGAACAACAAATTTCCCTTGAAGATGTTGCCGATTATTGTCATAGCTAAGATCGTGTGGGCTTCTGAAGGGCCAGCCTTCTCTAAAAATTATTTACTGAAGGTAGGCCTGGAATAGAACCTGTAAAATCTATTCTCTTTGCAACCCTATGGACTATATGGTCTATGGAATTCTCCAGGTCAGAATACTGGAATGGGTAACCGTTCCCTTCTCCAGGGGATCTTCCCAACCAAGGATTGAATCCAGGTCACCCTCATTGCAGGCGGATTCTTTACCAGCTGAGTCACCAGGGAAGTCCAAAATTGGTTCAGCTCATACTAACTCAGGGAATCCTTTCACACCCAAGTCATAATGACTAAAAACTGAGACGACCTTCAGTTTTATTTAGCTATAATGTTTTATAACCTATCACAAATTAGACTAGTTGTTACCTGTTTGTGAATATTTATATACTGGATCCTGGCCTAGAAAACAAACCTACTCTCCTTAATGCCTTTTACAAGACCTTTACATGTATTTTTATTTTTTTTATTCTTTAGGTAAAACAATTTCTTAATATTTTCCCCTTCCCAGTTCTTTTGAGGGTGCAGTATTTTGATGCAGCAAATGTTAAGAAAGGGTGTTAAGATGAATATCTATGAAATAAAAAAATCTCTCGCAGAGTCACATGACAACACACTCAAAATTAATGTAAGTTGAGTAGAAGATACTTAGTTTTTATCATTTTCATCCCTGTATAATTAAGTATATTTGTATAAATGAAAATGCCTGCATTTTCAACATTTTTTCATAAGGAATAATTTATCTCAATAACATGTTTGACAGAATTTAGTATATAAACACCATTGATTTTTATCCTGATTAATTATATTTACTATTGTTTCTAAAATTGCTATAGATCTTTTAGAAATTTGAGAACATTTATATCAATTACAGTAATATTTCTGTCTCAGTCATTGTGGTAAATAGAAATTACAGAAGTTGTGACAAAATGGAAATCATTAAAGAGATACACAGTCTTGGTCAAAATAGCAAATGCTAGCTCTCCCACTGCATGAACACCTGTTATAGGTAAATATGACTGTTTTCATTCTGTAGCACCATACCTCACTCTCCTTTCCATAAGACATTTTAACAGATGTGCATTTTGCAAATGTGAACTTCCCAGGTGGCTCAATGGTAGAGAATCTACCTGCCAATGCAGGAGACGTGGGCTTGATCTTGGGTCAGAAAGATCCCCTGGAGAAGGAAATGACAACCCATTCTAATATTCTTGCCCGGGAAATCCCGCGGACAGAGGAGACTGGAGGGGTACAGTCTAGGGGGTCGCAATCTTTTGTCAGACATGACTTAGCGATTAGACAACAACATTTTGCAAATGCAGCTTATGTCATTAAATATTTAGCATCTTTCCATTGTATTTAAAAAACAGTGTAACTACCAAGAAAAAAAAAATTCAATACTGTAGGTAGAGTATCAAAAAACATCACGAAACCAAAAAGGTAAGGGAGAAAAATCTGATGAAAGTCCACTTTCTAAAGAGATATCTGAAAAAAAAAAATAAAATAAAATAAAGAGATATCTGCAGTGTGTGAGTAGAGGTAAGTTGATATTAACTATAATTCACTTACTAAACCTGTTTACACTTGAGATAGAAAGAAGTTTTTCCACCACATTTAAGGGTCAGTTGCATGTGAAAAATGTGTCAAGTCTGAATGCTTTATTCAAAGTCCTATTTCAAAATCACATTTTCTGAAACCGTATTGAGACAGTCCCGTGTAGCCATGTCTTTGTGACTGTTTAGATTATGTGTCGGAGAAGGCAATGGCAACCCACTCTGGTACTCTTGCCTGGAAAATCCCATGGACAGAGGAGCCTGGTAGGCTGCAGTCCATGGGGTCGCTAAGGGTCGGACACAACAGAGCGACTTCACTTTCACTTTTCACTTTCATGCATTGGAGAAGGAAATGGCAACAAACTCCAGTGTTCTTGCCTGGAGAATCCCAGGGATGAGGGAGCCGGGCAGGCTGCCGTCTATGGGGTTGCACAGAGTCGGACACGACTGAAGCGACTTAGCAGCAGACTATGTGTACTTGACATGTAGTCGTATAAATAAAATCAGGTGCTGAGACTCTTCTGCTCTAGCACATGCTTCAGCACATGTGAAACAGGACACACATGTACCCAACTGGTCTGGAAATGCCCTCCTAATTAATTAGCTAGTGTACTTTGGTTTTCTAGATGATACCTGAATGAGCTCCTTGTTCAGTGGTAAAATATAAATTGATCTTATTTTTAAGATTTGTTTTTGATGTGGAATATTTTTAAAGTCTTTATTGAATCTGTTACAATATTGCTTTTATTTTATGTTCTGGCTTTCTGACTGCACAGCATGTGGAATCTTAGCTCCCTGACCAGCAATGGAACCCTCACCCCCTGCATTGGAAGGCAAAGTCTTAACCACTAGACCGCCTGGGAAGTCCATAAGTCGACCTTTGTCAGTTCTTTTCTAACCAGGACCTTATGTGGTGACCCTAATAGCTCCCGTAGTCACACTGTTTCTGGATTTGATCTATTGGTTTATTTAACTATGTTCTACTGGGGGCTCCTTATAAATATTTTCTTTTAAAAAGGAAAGTGGGGAACACAGGCGCTGGTTGTTTTTTTTGTTTGTTTGTTTTTAACTTAACAGGAAGAAAGTGTCAGAATGATAAGAGGCAGTCACCGGACTTTAGAATCTCACAAACCTGGGTTCACAGCTCCTGCTTGGTGCTGGCGTAAATTCAGGGGCGTCATGTAACCTCGTGTTGGCGTAAATTCAAGGGTGTCACATAACCTCATGTTGGCGTAAATTCAGGAGCATCACGTAACCTCTCTGAACTCAGTTTACAGATGTGAAATGTGATGATGATTTGTACTTCTCGGGGCGGGGGGTGGGAGGGGAAGTTAGGAAAATTAAGTAAGAGGACTCAAGCACATAGTTGGTGCTTGATAAATAGTAACCCAGAATTTCAGGAAGCTGTTCAAGATCACATGGGTGGTACTCGGAGAGCCTGGGGTACATCCAGGTGTGTCTCACTGTTCCCACCTGCTGCCCTGGTTGCAGCAGTCAAGCTCAGAGGTGCCTCTGGCTCAGTAAACCTCAGCTGCGCTTTGCAACCAATAGTTAGAGACACTGAACAGTTATTGTCTTGTTGCCATTTACTCTTGCCAGAAATCTACACGTATTTCGAATTGGCAGCATGTTTTAATCTCCTTTCTGAGCTATCACTGGAGAATAGCTGCAGGATCACTTTTTCCTCTTCCTCCTTAACAGAAGCATTTTGTAAATCCTTTCGAACGTGTGTGTTCATGGCATTCTTGGAGCCATTGGTTTTCTCCTGAGAACTCACAACAGAGAAGATGCTGTGTCCTCGTCTGTTTAGTGAGTGGGAGAGCTTTGTTGAGTTTTATAGTAAGCCTTCAGCAATTGAGCTTCACTCCCTCCTCCTCAGACACAAACCCTAGGGTCTGGGGGCTGTGGAGGATCAGCAGGCCCTGGAGATGGGAGGCTGACATGGGCCCCTGTGAGCTATGTGGCCTGCAAGCTGCTGGCTTTGTGACCCCAGTTTCCTCTGTGTAATGCCCCAAAGGGGTTCCAGCTGGTGCTAGTGGTAAAGAACCTGCCTGCCAATGCAGGAGATGTAAGAGATGCGGGTTCGATCCGTGGGTTAGGAAGATCCCCTAGAGGAGGGCATGGCGACCCATTCCGGTATTCTTGCCTGGAGAATCCTACGGACAGAGGAGTCTGGCAGGCTACAGTCCATGAGGTCACAAAGAGTTGGACATGACTGAAGCGACTCAGCATGCCCACACGCACAGTGCCCAGAAGGCATCATAATAGACCTTTCCTAGAGTGTTAGGAGAAGATGAAGTGTCATTGGCATCATGGTGCTGGCCCCAGTACTAACTATGTGGTCAGTGCACCGTTGCGCTGGAGCTGTGTCCACTCTCAGGCCCATCACACACCTTAGAGTCTTTGTTTTTGCCCCCGGAGGCCAGCAGGAGCAAGAGCTGGAGGGAGTGTGGTGTCCGCTTGGAGAGCGTGGGTCTCTGTTGAAAAGGTGGCTGGGAGGAAGGCCACCAGGGCCACAGCTCATGGTCCCTGCAGCAGGGCCAGGTCTGGGCAGAGACTCTGGAACTGAGAGCACAGAGGAAACCACTCCCAACCAAACTGGCCCGCGGTCTTCCTTGTGCAGAGGCCCCTGGTCCATCCGGGGTTTTACTCCCTACAGAGAAGGAAGCCGGGTGCTGGGGCCCGGATAGTGCCTCCCTTGGGGGTTTCCCCACGGTCATGTGAGTGGGCACAGCCTGGGCACTGAGCACAGATTCTATCTGAACCTGTCAGACCCGGACTTGGTCCAGGGCCGGTCATCAGGACAGAGGACGGGGGTTCTCTCTCTCCCGTATCCAGAGTAGCACCCTGCATCAGTAGGGATCCCGAGCCCACTTCACAGCCCCGGCCTCTCAGCTCTCACAGGAGTCCATTGAGGGTGGACCCTCTGGCCATGAGACCAGCCCTGAGCTGGGCTCTCTCTGCCACCTCAGGGCACGGCCATCCTATTGATGCCTACCTGAGTGCCCTGGAACTTTCCACCACAGCTCGTTTGTATCTTGTATCCATTTGCACAGCTTATTAAAACATGTTCTTTCTCTATATCTTACCCTTGAGGTTCAAGTCTAACAGAACCTATAAGGGGGTTGCATGTTTACCACTGAAACTGATGGTTCTCCGAGCTGGCTGGCCCCCAAGGCTTGTTGATGTTCCCAGCTCTGTCCCCCAGGCTCTTTGTGCTTTGTAGAGGGCGTCCGTCTCATTCATGTTGGCACGACCTTGCATTCTAGGTCATAGAGTGGGAAACACCCAGGACATGAAAACTGAGGATGCTTCATTTAGGATGATAGGATGACGACCATCATCCTAAGACAGACATCACTAAACCTGTCTTCTTGGTCAGTGAATCCGTGGATTCAAACTTACCACTTCTTCAATTCTTTCTTGTTTTTTATTAATGACTGAAACAGTAATGAAAAATGCTTTGACTATAGGAAATATATATAGGTTAAAAAAAAAAAAGCAAGCCAGTGTCCAACCTGACTTCTTTGGGAAAAATTCATGAACCCTCTACTTCTAACATAAATCTGAATTTCTTTTTAAGAAGGAAAGACGTTATAGCTGAAATCTTTAATCTTCTTTAATCATTTATGAAGAAGATAAAGAGGAGCTACCGTGTTAATTAGTAGAGGATGTTATTTCTTTTTTCTTTTTTTTTTTTCTTTTTTTGGCATATCTCAGCTTTACAAGATGCTGCAGTAAATAATGTATTGACAAATAAGAAAGGCACGTCATTGCCCAGTATCCTCACAGACTGTGCCCTTCAAGGTATATCATGCTTCATTGGGTCCATTGGAAAGAGTTTGGGTTGTTTTCATATGTAACTCCCTTCTTGGCACTGATGTGGTGAAACTAAAGTAAAGCTATTTCTATGGGTTTTACTGTAATAAGGAAAAACTGACTCGCTTATTAAGTCCAACCTTCTTCTATTTGTTTGTAAAAACAACACAAAACCAAAAGTTGGCCAAAAATGTAGGCCAGGTTATCCTAAGCATGGCCCATTTTCTCTCTCCTGCATACCCAACCATGAATACATTTTTATGTTATATTCCTGAGATGACTTGGAGCACCATGCCCCAATGCCAGAATTCCAGCTTGGACCTAGTATTCAGTGCTTCCCAGACCCACCTCGTCACAGTGCTCAGACCTCTCTCTCCAGGCATTCAGCCTCCTGAATCACCTGGGTACCATCTGCCTCTGCTCTTAGATTCTAGCACGTTACTGGCTGTGATGTGGTCCTTTCTAATCATCTTTGACACCCTTTCACACCCAGCACAGTCTTTGCCCCTAATGGACATGTAGTATATTTAGTAATTAAAGACTGAAAACACTCCTTTCATGCAAACAGTCCTTCAGTGCCACCCTGGACATTGAATTGCTTTTTATTATAGGGATGTGGAAGTTTTATAATATAAGATGCTTCATTAATTTTTCCATACTGTAGGCTTTTTGGTGAACAGATTCCTTCTTTTGAAAAGTATAATTTTTAAAGGTCTGAATAACAATTACTTACATTTTCAACATGATGTATTAAAATCGTTTAAATGAATAAGGATATATTTAAATTCAGATACAGCTTAATTAAAAGAAAAATGGGCTCCTATCTATCATCTACTTAAATTATCACTTATTTTTAAACCACCTTTGAAACATTTTTCGTACACAGTGTACTGCCCTGCATGTTTTTCACAAACAACATCAATTGAGATAGAAATTATTATATTCACAAAATGAATAAGAGCCTCAGGATGAATTTTTCTCTATACAATGAGCACCTGCCCTAAATAAATTAGAATATCCAGTTTTCCAGGTCTTCCATTCAGCGGGTTCACAATGGAAATGCTCAGCCTTACGTCCTGGTAATTCACGTGGGTCTGCAGCCCTGTAGTCACTGATAGCTCTCCCACTGCATCCACACATGGGTCTGCTCCTCCGAGTGCATTTGATGAGAATTTATGATAAACATTAGCTCACTGGCCTTATGTCAGAAGGAAAACATTAAGAGAAACAAAATCAGGGAAAAGCCATTTCCTGAGTGGCTTAATGTCCGTGTGTGGTTATCAGGAGCTGTCAGAACATCCTTCATCCTTTCACCTGATGTGTCTAAACCGGGTGGTGGGTTTGGAGTCAAAAGTCAGTCGTGGAAGAACTTGGCCACTCCTCAAAGTGGATCCGTGCCTGATTCCTAGGAATAGTCCTCACCTTTGCTAAACAGAAAGGGAGGGAGGAAAATCTCAGAAGTACGTTAAGACCACGGGAACAAAGTGGTGACATAGCATTAACTGAAACTCTCGGCTCGGCGGCTGTCATCTGGGAGTGGTGTTGTCACCTTAGGGGCCACTTGGACATGCTTGAGGGTGTCTGCATGGGGAATGGCTTAATTGTACACATCTGCCATCTGCATGGTTCCGTAGTCACAATAATCAAGATTCTTCTTTATAATTTATCAAGATGTGGCTGACTCAGAGTTTGCGTCTGAAAGTCACAGGAGGCCTAGTTTAAGCATCACAGTCAAAATTGCCTCCCGGGGGCCAGGAAAACTGACCAGGTGGTGAGGGGGGCACCAGGAGAAGAGCAGGTCTAGAGAAGATCTGGGCTGTTTGGGTCCCTTAGGTGTGCTGAAACGTAACAGACAGTCCTCTTCCCTTCAGCCCCTGGAGAAGCCAAAAGTCTTGATTTCTTTTATTAAATCTACTAAAGTTTTTATCATTGGCAACTAACCATTTTTTTGATACTCTGTTGGCCAGATAAAATGGGTATCAATCACCAATCATCAATTGCTGATTCCCAGTTCTATTTTAAGATAAACAGAGCAGGAGATGTGAAAATGACCCTATTTAAAAATTCACCTACATGCTTCTGGCTGTAGATGATGTCTTAGACCAGGAAAAGACAATGGACTCCTTCCTTGTCCATGTCCTTAGCATCTGTGGTGGTGGTAGTTTAATCGTAAGTCACATTCGACTCTTTATGACCCCATGGACTATAGCTCACCAGGCTCCTCTGTCCATGGGATTTCCCAGGCAAGAGTACTGCAGTTGGGTGCCATTTCCTTCTCCACTTCAGCTCCTGAGATGCCCTCAAATAGGTGAATAGGTGGCTCCTGCTTGGAAATACATGATCATTTAATCTTCGTTTATCTTGTCTGCGATGCTGACAGTAGTTTGGATAGTGGATCCCCAGTTTGTGACGAGAGCAGTCCCGTCCTGCATGTAGAACGACTGTTGACTTCTGTATCTCTACTCGATGGCTGCACATAGAATGGCTATTGACTTCCGTATTGCTCTCTCTAAGCCAGGTCGGGAAACTTTGGAATCTAGAGGAGCTTCAGATTGCAACATCTATTAGAGCGCCATCGCTCAGAAGATTAACTTTAAATTTATTAAATTCTGTTTCTATTTTAATCATCTTCCTGGTCTTTCAAAACAATTCCCCTGCATAGGAGAAAGGTTCCTAGGCTGCCCTTGAAGCCAAATCCAGTGGCTGCACTCCGACTCTGAATTAAATCTCAGAAAGAGTTTTGGATAAAGTAGAAGAGAATAGCTTTATTGCTTCGCCAGGTAAAGGAGGGGCCGCAGCATGCTAATGCCCTCAGAATTCTGTGTCCTACCCTGGAGGGGATAGTGAAGCTCTTTATAGTCATGGTTCAAAAAGGGCATGGTCAGCTTATACACTTTCTTCTGATGGTTGGTGATGACATAAGTGGGCTTCAGCATCATCAGCATTTTGGTTCCAACAGGTCTGGGGTCTCCCTGCTTGTGGGCAGTAGACAGTTAAATTCTCCCCCCTGGTGGGGGTTTCAGTACCTGCAAAACAGCTCAAAGTTATTGTTATGTGTTTCCCTTAAGGGGAACCAATACCTGCCCCAAGTCTGCACTATTGTTTCTTGGCTGTTCCTCCCCTGTCTCTGCATCTCCTCCATTCCCTGATTAGTATCTGTTTGAATCTGCCCCCTGGAACTCAGTCAGGGAAGGTCCTGGGGACTGAATGAAGCTTACTTCCTATAATCAAGGAATGGGGGACACAGGAAGGCTTTTGTGCCCAAGAGGCCCACAGGGCCCTGCTGGCTTTCACCCCTGGTCATGATCATGGTCATCATGTGAAGGGAGTCTCACGATAGAGGGTTGGGGGGAGCTGGCCCCCATCAGCAAGGCCCTCCTGATAGACTGTGGCTGGCTGACCCAGTCAGAGCCCGGGGTGCCGTGGGTTCTCCCACTGCATAGCCAAGCCCCGGTGACAGAACCAGGCTGCCTGCTAGCACTGTGGCTGTTGACTTCGTGTGCTGGGTTTGAGAAGGAACCGGATTTATGGATCTGCTATCGTCTGAGAATAGAAAGGTCGTGTATTTCCCTGTGTGTCCTTTACCTCCAACCCAGCACACATCCATCTTTATGACCTGTCTTTAAGAAAGAGAATCCAAATGTAAATAATCTCCAGGGCCCTGGAGTTTCCAAGCTGACCCAGTGTCCAGCCCAAGACCCTAGTCAGTGCTGACCTCAGACCACAGTCATGAGAATGTCCTGCTGCTTGGGCCCTGGTGACTCCTGGAGCCTCCACAGCACACCAGGCAGACCTGAGACCACAGCCCTGCCGCCCCTGCTCAGTGGGCATCTAGCACTTTGCCAGGAGCCCCCAGGAGCCCAGAGTGACCCCACGGCATGCCACGCTCACTCTGGGGCCAGGACCACCCGCTGTCACTTGCTGGCAGGAAATTGCTCAGTGCCTGAGCTCCAGTGCCTGAGCTCCAGTGCCTTCGCTTCCAAAGCAGTTTGATGTCTTATTGTCCTGACCACTGTGCTGGTGTCTGGACTTAAATAATCCATCCGTTAGGATCTCCAAAGAGCTTCTAACTCACCCTGAGACTCCTCCCTAAGTTCTAAAATGGTGATTTTTTTTTTTAATCTGGAACCTTGGGGTGCTGGCCTGATTCTGTAAACCTCACCTAGCTCTAGATCATTTCTAGTTTATTGAACACCCCTCCCATGGGGACATGGGCTTCTCGGGTGGTGCTAGTGGTAAAGTACTCACCTGCCAATGCAGGAGACATATGAGACGCAGGTTCGATCCCTGAGTCAGGAAGATTGCCTGGAGGAGGAAATGGCAACCCGCTCCAGCATTCTTACCTGGAGGATTCCATAGACAGAGGAGCCTGGCGGGCTATAGTCCATAGGGTCACAAAGAGTTGGACACAAGTGAACAACAGCATGCATGCACACACGCGTGTGGTGAGATACACACCAGTGTGGCACTGGTGAGGTCTGCACCCCATCCTGAGCACCCTGCCATCCACAGTTTATACCCAGGTTGGCGGTGATAACTCCCAAGGGAAGCCTCCCAGGCACAGAGCCCCTGACGATATTTTAAAGAAGGAAAACAATCTAAACTGTGTGTTCTTATTCTGCATACATGTTTACTCTTATGATCTACACTGATGCGAAGAACAACAACAGCAACAAAATTTAATTGAAGTTAGAAGTCACAAAGTAAAATGATGGTTCATTATATGAACGAAGAAACCAACTCTGGTATGAATGTGGTTGATTAATGAGCTTCATTAACAAGTTCACAGTTGCAGAGGTCAAAATTATAGGTCTGATGACATACAAGGTAACACTCTTCTGTCACGTTCAGGTCCTTTTCCTAACACAGAGCATCTAAGGACATCACCAACAATTATTTTAATCCCATGTGTTCTATGACTTATAAAATTTTGGATTCTCAGAATATCTTGTATTTACTATCCTGAACAGTATGTTCTTTTAGCTTAAACTGAGGACATTCAGCAATCATTTCTCTTTCAGATGTGACCCTGCTAACTTTAAAGATAATATGTGAAGAATCTACAACAATTAAGCTGGGAGCTTTGAAAAATAACAAATCCAGTGACTGAAGCTAAGGAAAAGAAAATATCCATAACAACAGATCCATAAACTAAGAGAGAAACTAAGTAGGATAGAGAAAGACAAATTAAAGTAGATTTTTGGATTCTAAATTATTGTTGACTGTGATACGTTGAGGGGCTTCCCAGGTAACTCAGTGGTAAAGAAACTGCCTCCTGATGCAGGAGATGCAAGAGATTCCATCCCTGGGTCGGGAAGATCCCCTGGAGGAGGGCATGGCAACCCACTCCAGTATTCTTGCCTGGAGAATCCCATGGACAGAGGAGCCTGGCATGCTGCCATTCCATAGCGCACAAAGAGTTGGACATGACTTAGTGACCGAACAACAACAGACAACGGATGTCACGACAGGTTTTGAAGGACTGCCCTCACTGTTCTACCCAACAGTCAGCCTTAGAGCCTTGGGCCAGTCTTGGCACTGGGGGCTAGGCTGTGATGGAGTGTCTGCCTTGTGGACGCATAGGCCTGGGAAGCTGAGAGGGTTGTTCTGTCTGGCCCACAGCAGGAGAAAACTGATGTGACTGTGCATGTTTACCTGAGGCTAGAAGGGCCGCAGAAATACATCTAGCCACATTGAGAGCAGGCAGCCCAAAGTGTTCCTGCATTGTTACCGACAGCAGTGACAGCAAGGAGACCAAATTGCCTCTGAAAAGCACCTCCTGAATTGTCACCTTAATACCCTCCTAAAGCCAGGCAGGATGGCCGTCAGCCTGGAACCAGCCAAAACACATGTGCTCAGATTGCTGGGGAGGCACTGCTTATTTCAGTCATAAGTGAAGACAACCATGTGCCCCATGCCTTATTTTTAGACACCAGCGGGTCTAAATGTGGGTCGTGCTGGCGGAGGCTCTCGCAGCTGTCAATTTTTTAAATTTTCTTGACTAGTAACAGCAACTCTGCACAGATCACCAGCAAGCAGAACGTGAGTGTGTCTAGCGTTCTAGAAGCTCACAGCACTTCAGGTCCAGTCAACATCACTCCCCTGTGCAGGCTGCAGAATTTGTGCAATTTCAGCCTTAGGGGTTTGATTAAAAAACAGAAAACAAAGAAAATAAATTCAGTGCATGCTGCCTAAAATGTAGAGCTATGGCTCCTCTCAGTTGAATGAAGCTTGTGTGGGCAGGTCCCGAGTTGGTCTTTGGTTTGCCTGTTTCTAAGCAGACTTACTGTCACTGAGTTGACTGGAAGCCCCTGAGGTTAAGACCATAAAATTGAGTGAATAGACAGCAAATCCTGCCAACATGAGCCCTGGGCCCTCTTCCCACCACGTCCCCCGACTCCTCCCAGAGGTGGTGGTGTTTTTCAGTCACTCAGTCGTGTCTGACTCTTTGCGATCCCATGAACTGCAGTACGCCAGCCTTCCTTGTCCTTCACTCTTTCCTGGAGTTTGCTCAAATTCATGTCCATGGATTCAGTGATACCATCGAACCATCTCATCCATCTCATCGAACCCCCTTCTCCTCCTGCCCTCAAATCTTTCCCAGCATCAGGGTCTTTTCCAGTGAGTCAGCTCTTCCAATGAATATTCAGGGTTGGTTTCCCTTAGGATTGACTGGTTTGATCTTCTTGATGTCCAAGGGACTCAAGAGTCTTCTCCAGCACCACAGTTTGAAAGCATTAATTCTTCGGCGCTCAGCTTTAGCTCAGTGGCTGCGAAAAAAACCCTATGACCTGTATTGTAAGCAGAATTCTCATATTTCCCACCTCACGCATTGGGTGAGAGAAGAAAATTGTGCCCTGCGTGAGACAGGAGCAGGGCGAGGTGAGGTGGGCAGGCTCAGAACTGCCTCGAGAACCCAGTTCTGCCCCTTGAGCTCAGGAAGCAGAGAGTGGACCTGAGTGACTCAGGTGCCTTTCAGAGCCTTTGACTAACCAAGCGGCTCAGTGGGCTTGAAATGAGCCACAGAGAATGGCCACGTTCACGCCTACATGATGTTCAGCGCTCACTGTCCACATGTAGGAATCCAGGTTAGACCTGCAGCCTCTCTCACACAAACGCAGTGAATACCCGGCTTGGAAACCCTGCCGCCGCCCCCGCTTCTCCCACGTGTGACGTTAGACCCGTGAGTCCACACAAAGCCTGTCATTGCCAGGCCTGTGTCCCATGTCACCCCTGAGGCCAGGTCTGGCTCCTCGGCGTTCCCTCATCAGCTGGGCTCATCGTTTAGGACACAGTCCACAATGTAGACCCTGATTCCAACCCACAGGAAAGCCCGGACCTCGAGGCTCCAGCTGGGTTCTCACGTCTCACCTGTGAGGGCCTCAGAGGACAGGCGAGGCCGCGGGCTGTGGGGACACACGATCTAGTGTGTCCTGCGTGTCAGTGCTGCCAGGCCTCTCCTGAGGAGGAGCCGCTTGCTGGCGCTGGTGGAGGCCTCTGGGGTCCAAAGGCAAGGAGTCTAGTGTCCTGAGTGAAGGAAGTCCCTGCAGCGTGAGGTTCGCACCTGAACCAGCCAGGTACAGGCTCTCCAATGGGGTCTGCAAATCTCCCTTCAAAAGCTGGCCGGCTTGGCCTGGAGTCCTGGTGTGTGGAAAGTTGGGTTAGATGAATGTGACACCGTGGCTCTTAAGTTTGGGTCCCTGTTGACATCATGTAGCATCCTGTGGTGGTAGTTTAGTCACCAAGTCCTGTCTGACTCTTGTGACCCCGTGGACTGTAGCCCGCCAGGCCCCTCTGTCCATGGGGATTCTCCATACTGGAGTGGGTTACCATGCTCTCCTCCAGGGGATCTTCCCGACCCGGGGATTGAACCCTCGTCTCCTGCATTGGCAGATGGGTACGTTACCACTAATGCCATCTGGGAAGCCTGTGTAGCATCTGAAAGTGAGACAGATATTACCTTCCAGTGATGCAGAGAATGGGATGGTGAGCCTTTACAGTGGTTTATGTCTCACTATTTTGGCTGGCCCTGGGGCTCTAAAGTGACTTTCATTCCACGCCTGCTTGCTTCCTCCCAGCTGTATCTCCCACTCGTATTCTCTGCTGCTGGCAGGAAGCTGTCCCAGCCCCCCAGCTCTGGACAACAGTGCCGTGTTTCTAGCACTCAGCTAAAAATACTTACTGACATCTGTATCTATTTCAACATCATTTCACAGTATTAATCGTAGTCTGAAAGGTATTTCCTCAGAGCTATTACATATCTTAAATGAATTTGACCAGGACATGTTTTCAGTTTGATCACAACTAATCTTAATTGGATGCCAAACTGCATGGTTTTCACATTAAACCTGGCGGCCCCAGACCACTTTATAGCCAAACCAAAATAACAGGAAACTTACAACAAGGTCTTTATAACATCTTTTGTAATTCTTACAAAATAAGCTTTGAAGTAGCATCATAAATATTTTAAATTAAACTTAGCAAAAATAAATGCATAAAGCACAGTTAGTGCCTGTGGTACTCTCCGTTTTAATTTTTTTTCCTCCCTCTCACTAGCAAATTTGCTAAATTTGGTAATTTTCAGGCTGTTTCTTCTACATTAGTGAGAAAAATAAGTTAGTTTTATATTCATTTTTCTTAAAATAACTATTTTCTCAAGTTCCCTTTCTAAGTAGAATCAGCACTCAATTATTTGTGTTAATGGAGGAAAAAGATGATTCGTATAAAACAATGGATAATCACAAGTTGTTTACACAGGGGGAAAGTGCTGAATTTTGTGAAACAAAGCTGATATATGGGCTGTTACTAACCCTGTCTTCCTAGATTAGGTGGAAGAAGATGTCACTGGTGCAGATCTACACAGTGACAAAGATCATTACTCTAGAATTCCCCTCCCTGGGGCCTGCCAGGTATGTGTCCCACCTCGGGACAGCACAGACCCCCGGTCACCGTTTGCAGGTATAAATAGAAACCTCTGTTCACGTGTGATCCTCATTCATCCGGTATCACACAAGTAAGCCCAGACTCCATAGAAGTCAAATAAAACACAACTCGTTCCTGTTTGATTTTTGAATTAAATTTCTCTATAAACATCCTGTCAACAACCTTAGAGAGAGCTTCCTTTTTTTTATTCATTTATTTTTGTCTACTCTGGGTCTTTGTTGCTGTGCAGGCTTTCTCTAGTTGCAGCAAGCAGGGGCTACTCTTGGTTGCGGAGCACAGACTCTAGGCACATGAGCTTCAAAAGTTGAGGCGCACAGGCTTAGTTGCTCCGCAGTATGTGGAATCTTCCCGGATCAGTGATTAAACCATGTCCCCTGCATTGGCAGGCAGATTCTCAACCACTGGACCACCAGGGAAGCCCTAGAGAGAACTTCCTTAAAGAAATATTGTGAAGTGAAAGAGATCACCAGCCCAGGCTGGATGCATGAAACAAGTGCTCAGGCCTGGTACACTGGGAAGACCCAGAGGAATCGGGTGGAGAGGGAGGTAGGAGGGGGGATCGGGATGAGAAATACATATAAATCCATGGCTGATTCATATCAATGTATGACAAAAACCACTACAATATTGTAAAGTAATTAGCCTCCAACTAATAAAAATAAATGGAAAAAAAATTTAAAAAAAATAAAAATTCCAACTTTAAACAAAAAAAAGAAAAGAAAGAAATATTGTGACTACGTGGAAGAAGAATCCAGACTGAAAAGAATAAATGTCACTGACATATCACAGTGAAAAACAGAAATCTCATTCTCCTCCCCTACCTTTCTGTGTTCATTATTTTCTTTTCCTTCCCCCAGAAAAGTTAACTGAGAAAGGCCTATTGTAATGTGTGACAGGTACACGTTAGTTACATCAATGGCTGCCCCCCAAAATCATACCTCTAAAAATATCTTGCTGACTAAGGCAAATATTGCTTATTAAAGTTATAAGACAAAAACTTTTTTTTTCCAGGAAAGAGAGAAGGGTTAAAGTCATAGATTTAAATAGACTTATTTAAAACTACTTTCCTGGATTTAACTGGGGGTCAAGTGGTTAAGAATCTGCCCACCAATGCAGGAGACACAGGTTCGATCCCTGGTCTAGGAAGATCCCACATACTGCAAAGCAAGAAAGCCCAACACGCTGCGAAGCCAGAAAGCCCATGCACCTCAACTACTAAGCCTGTGCTCTAGAGCCCAGGAGCTGCAGCTGCTGAAGCCATGTGCCCTAGAGCCCATGCTCTGCAATAAGCAAGGCCACCTCAGTGAGAAGCCCGCACACTGCACAGCAAGGAAGACTCAGCACAGCCAAAAAATTAAATAAAGAAAGAAAACTACCCCCCTCCCCACCCCTGCCGCTCCTGGGTGCATTCTCTGAACAATTCATAAAGCTTCCTCTACTTAACTTTTCCAAATAGCAGTGCTTTAGACGTAGAAACAACATTCTCAACAGCAAAGAAGAAAGCTTAGCTCACTCATCTGTAGCCATCATGAGATTCTATCTAATTCATAGAATTGGTAAGAATTTCACCCAAGGCAGAAATTCAGTGTAGTGCATGTGTGTACTTTTATTCAGTCTTGAGGAATCACAGAGATTGATTATGATTGCTTCTTTTTTTTCCTTGCAAATATACATATATATATATATATTCATGTAGGCTGAATGAATGTTAATTCCCTGCCATGTGATTTTCCTTTTCATACTGGGTGCAGTTGTGTTTTCTGTGAGTACTTATTCCTGACACAACAGTGTAAGTAATTTGGAAACATGATTTAGTATGCGAGAATTCACTTTCCTCTCCTATCATTTGGAATGCATTTAATGCACAAGATTGTTCAAACTAAATGATGCATAGAATTTCAAGAGCTGCAAGGAGCTTTGGAGTTCATCTCTTCCTAACCTCTCATTTGATAGATGAGGAAGCAAAGCCCAGATAAGCTAAATGCTTCAGTGGTGGTGTTGGGAGGGTAGAGTGGGGAGCCCCCACAGCTGCGAATCCCAGTGGGCAATTTCTGCACAGATTGCTTTAACTCGACTTTTCTGGTGGCGGCTTAGCTGAGTGATGTCAGCTCTGCTGATTTCGGGATGTGTCACTGACAATGCAAGGACCACATGATTAATTTGAGGACATCTGTATTTTTCCAGTGCATCTAGGTGAGCTCCACTAAGCAAGAAGTCTTAATCTGTGACAGGGCCCAAATTCGGGGACAGAGGGCCCAGCCGGGGACAGAACGTGTGTGATTGATCATTGTGCCAGCCACGCAATTATAGCCATCACAGTCTGTGCTCCTTGCAACTTCCAAGCCGTAAATTTGAACCTTAGCTGAGCATTCACTATTATTAAAGCTTCATTCTAACTGTTTTCCATATGCAACAAACATTTAACATTTAATGTTAACTCAAGGATAAAAAATAAATAAATAAAAAGCAGCTCTCAAAATTATATCTAGGCAGCTATAGCTAGTTTATTTAGGGCCTTTAAAAGTAATATGCAAAGATTTGCCTACCTTTCTGTTTTGTTACTGGGCTTTCCTGGTGGCTCAGTGGTAAAGAATCCACCTGCCAATGCAGGAGACTCGTGTTTGATCCATGGGTCGGGAAGATCCTCTGGAGAAAGAAATGGCAACCCGCTCCAGTATTCTTACCTGGAGAATCCCATGGACAGAGGAGCCTGGTGGGGTCCATGGGGTCGCAAAAGAGTCAGATGTGGCTGAGCAATGAAACAGCAACAACTGTTTGCTATTACAAATAAAAGTTCAGACTCATAGCCTGGGTAGGAGGAGAAACTCATTAAAGGGGCAACACACAGGAAGATTCCTAAAGGATCAGACTGGGCCAGTCCAGGCATTATTAACCTCAACTGGAACTGAGGTTCTTTTCTCTCCATCCCTCCTGGTGGCCATCATAGAGGGATGTCCAAGCTTCTCTTGTGACAAGTACATTTAAAGATGGTGTGGAGTGACCATCAGTTGTTGAAATGTGTTCAGAATGAAGCCACTCATCCCTGTTTACCTCTGAGTCACACAATCTGCAGATGCCCTGCAGCAGAAATAAATTAGCTCTAAATTTTCTATTGAGCAGAGCCTTCTGACTGGGCATCTTGTGAATATTCTTCAGTCATTTTGCTGAGGGCGAAGAGAGACTCAAAAGCCCTCCCCCGACCCCACCCCCACCCCCAGGCTACAGGAGGACCAAGAAGCTCATACTCCTGAGAGAAGATGCCACGTTAAATTCCTGGATAATTAATGCAAAGTACAAAAATTGTGCATTGTAGACCTCAGTCAACTTTTCTGGTGAAAAACTTTCTTTCTTTGAAGTTCCCGTGTTTACCATCGGAGGGAGGCTTGGAGGCAAGGATATGCTTCCTGCATCTAGAATGTGTGGAAAGTGTGCAGCCATAAACGTCTCGGTGGCAAATGGGCCGCACGGCGGCTCCCAGGCAGCCCTGGAGGTAATTTATGTGGCTTAGGGACTGTAGTTTTCTCATAGATTGAACTGTTAGTTTTCAGGAGGATTTAATGAAATATTGAACCAGATGCCACTGGTCTGCCATGGGTGCGGGACTATGAGGAATGAGGAAGTGTTGCTTTGTAAACAGCTCGGACCTCTGCGGGCGGGGAGCCAGCTTGTGTGAGCTAGCAAGGGTCAGAGCCCAGAGAAAAGGGGGCCGGTTTTGAATCCATGTGTTTGTGTCTCTGGCCTGTGCTCATTTAGAATAGGAAGCTGTGTCTAGCCTGGGGCCTTTTGTTGCCCAAAACATGGTCCGTATTTGGAGGCAGGCAGTAGGGGCTGAGGTTCTTCTGTGTCATTATTAGTCATTATTATCTGTGCATTCACCATCCACATGATCCTGTAATTCCCCCAGATAAGTTCATGGTGTATTCCCATTTTCAATAATACTGTCCACTAATTGGCATCAAGATTGAACTGGACAATTTTTTGCCAAGAAAACAGACTCTTCAGAATGGAATTTGTACACATCATTTTAAGAGCCTTGACAATTAGACTCTTGCCCTAACATTTTAGGACTTTTTTTTTTTTTCTCATGACCATGGTCAGGACAAGAAGCTCATTTCTCAACAACAACAAAAAAAATTATTCAACTGGTGAGTTCAAATTTTTATTTTTTTCTTTAGGACAGGCAGGTATTGTTAGATATTTCTTTTTTTCTATGAGTACTCATTCCAACTTAAAACACTTTTTGAGCATCATCTGGTTGATTTTGCTTTACTTTTACATTTAAAATTTGCCTCTGGTTGTCTTATTTTAAAGAGGCTTCTTAATTCTGCATAGCCTGTCCTAACCAGCACCTAAAAGCCCTCTGCAGAGGGCCACCCACAGTGAGAAAGGTCTGGCATAGGTCTGGGTTAAACATGAAAATATACTTGCCAATTAAAGCAAAAACTGTGAGTTTAAAAATGGATAATCAGGTCCACAAGGGTTCATGTCCATGGGGAGATTCTGTCTAGATAATTAAATATCCTGTGTAACCTGGTTTAGCTTTTAATGAGAAACTGAAAGTCACCCAATTTTCTCAAACTACTTTGGACAAAGGTAGACAACATAGTTAGAAACATTGCTTCTGTAATTCTGTCTGGTCCTGGGCCAAGCCTTAACAGCTGATCCTAGGAAAGGGGTGGGAAGCCAAAAGGAAGAAGGTACCTCCCTGTGTCAAGTTCCGCAGAGAAACCTCCATGCCTGCTCTGTACACAGTAATCTGTACCCATTTGATGATATAATGTAGTAGCGCTTCTTGCAGATTACTCAAGGGAATACCAGTGGAGTAAAATCATTAAAGTTCTCCCCAAAAAGATTGAGCTCATCCTTGTTTGGAAGCCAAAGCCGCAGGCTCTGTCCAGGGTCCTGGATCTTGACCCCAGGAGGATAACAAAGTCATCTGTGATCTTTGTTAAGTCCTAGGATCTTTCCTGGCCTCTCTTGTTTGATTAGTCTAGGAACTACCGGATAAAACACAGGGTTCCTCAGCCCCTGGAACAGACACCTGGTGTCTGATTCTAATAGTACCAGCTCTGATCTTTCCAACAAAGAAAGAATTAGATAAACTAAAACTCAAGTAGCCTTCGTGAGAACCTTAGTCCACTTACTTCCTTGTCCATTTCTATGATGCTCACTCTAGTCCAGCAGATCTATAGCCTTAGATGTACAGGGAAGCCTGTTTCCTGTAGTACTTTTTGTTTGGCTACCAGTGAGGTTTGCGACTTGTTCATTGTGTTCTTCAAGCCCCCATCTTGCCCTCAGACACTCCGTGTAGAGTAATAAGGACTTGCTGCTGCCCCAGCCACATGCCTATAGCTCTGTTGGCTAAAGGGGAAAGAGGAACTAAAAAACAAAGGATTGACTGATGAGTTTTTAGACATTTGCCCTGGCATCACTCAGATGGGTGAAAGATGATGGCATGTGGTACAGATTAACCTGACCTTTCCTACATGACGTTTCAAGTTTGACCCTCTCTCACTTTCTGGATTACCCTCTCCCTACCGCACATGCAGAGTGGGCACCATCCCAGCCCATCCGATGGTCTTGCTTGGATTCACAGCCAGTTGTAGCATGGTCTTCAGAGCCCTGCAGGGTTCAGTGTTGGGCAGGTCGGAGCAGTTGCCAGACACAGGACTGTGTGCCTCAGTGTGGCCACACCCCCAAATGCAGTGGCGGGGGGAGGTAGGAATGTGTGTAACAGGTTTCCGGGTGATACAGTGATGATGCTTTCTGATGTTTAAGACCACTGCCCTGGGCTCTGGACCAACTGTTGACACTCTTTAAATGTGTGAGGAAGGTTCTCGACCATAGAAAATTGGCTTAAACACCATGAGAACTAGCTGCCCAATCCCATGAGAGCCCATGGAAGTGGAAGGAACTTTTCAAGAGAACTTAATCTGTGGTCCTCATTCTGCGGGTACCATGTGACCATCTTATAGCACACACCTCATTATTTATTTAGTTAGTTTTGGCTGCACTGGGTCTTTAGTGCTACGTGTGAGCTTTCTCTAGTTGTGGAGAGTGGAATCTGCTCTTCCTTGCAGTGCACAGGCTTCTCATTGCAGAGGCTTCTCTTGTTGCAGAGCACAGGCTCTAGGACACGCGGGCTCCTATAGTTGTGGCACATGGGCTTAGCTGCGCGCCCCCCCCCCCCCGACCTGTGGGATCTTCCGGGACCAGGGATCGAACCCACATCCCCTGCATTGGCAGTGTGTGCGCTGTGCTTCATCTCTCAGTCGTGTCTGCCTCTTTGCAACTCCGTGGACTGTAGCCCACCAGGCTCCTCTATCCATGGGGATTCTCCAGGAAAGAATACTGAAGTGGGTTGCTATACCCTCCTCTAAGAGATCTTCCCAACCCAGGGGTTGAATCCAGGTCTCCCCCTTTTCAGGTGGATTCTTTACCATCTGAGCCACCAGGAAGACTGATTCTTAATCACTGGGCCACCAGGGAAGTCCACAAACACCTTTTAGGATGAAGGCAGCTGGTCTTGAGTGGCCCCTGATGGACTCACCTGGCATCGTAATTAATTGTGACATTCATAAAATAAAGCTGTGTGTGCATACGCACATGTATGAATACACAGAAACACACGTGCTTTTGTTTTAATTAATGGTGTACTTAAGGTTTCATCATCCTTCTTAATGAAACATTGTGTTCAGTTCAGGAGTTTGGAGTGGTTGAGACACATGAATTCATTCAGTGAATACCTGAATCCTCCTCATTCAACGTATTAAGCCAGGTGTCTTGGGGACAGCATGTATCATACTAACCCAAGGACCTCAAGATCATGAGAGTCTAGTAGGAAACAGAAGCCATGGACATAAAGACACCATTGGGCTGAAAATGATAAAGTGCCGTAGAATGTATGAGTAAAGTCTCTGTCAGTTCAAAGAGAAAACTTGCTTTCAGCAGGAGGAATCAGGAAGACTTCAAGGAGGAGGTGGCAATTATGTTGTAATTTTCAGGCCTAAGAGAGGTAAAACAGGTGGCAACATGTGTTGTGGGAAAAGTACTATTATTATTAATAACTGTTGCTTTCATAATATTTCATGTTGTTCAGTCAATAGTTCAGTTCAGTCGCTCAGTCGTGTCCGACTCTTTGCTACTCCATGAATTGCAGCACGCCAGGCCTCCCTGTCCATCACCAACTCTCAGAGTTTACTCAAACGATAAGTCGCGTCCAGCTCTTTGTGACCTTGTCCTTAACTATCTCCGGGAGTTTGCTCAAACTCACGTTCATTGAGTCAGCGATGCCATCCAACCGTCTCATCCTCTGTTGTCGCCTTCTCCTCCTGCCCTCATTCTTTCCCAGCATCAGCATCTTTTCCATTTGATCTAACAGAGTGCCTAGCTTGTTTATCTCACGTACCAAGTGATAGGAACAGGTCAGGTCAAAAAAGTACTGCTTTCCAGGAAATGATATCAATCCACTTATAAAAGAAAATAACATAAGTGTGACTTTGGAAGTAAACTTAAAGATCAAAGCAAAGACAGATGGGATGGAGAGTTTCACAGCCTACAATGGGAAATATATTATCGTTAATTTGATGAAAGAAGTTATCAGCTAATGGTAGGAGGTATAATGCTGATGGAGCGTGGAAAAGTATTCAGCTCCGAAATGGTGAAGCAGAAAAAAGAGGGGAAAAATACCCACCAAGAAAGGGCAGTTTGCTGCCTCTTATTAAATTAAAAAATGCATTGCTGCCTGAGTAAGGATGAGAATATCTTCTTAAAAATATCTTTGTCTGAGGATTACCTGTTACTGTCTGAATCATAACTTTCACAACTGCTTTCATTGAAAAGAAGCCATTAAACTCACATACTTCCTGAATATGCACAGTGTGTGAAAGCTTTAATTAAATCTACAAGTAGAGCCTTAAAAGAACAAGGATCAAATTAATTGCAACATAGGCCATGCATTTGTTTCTCTGACAGTCCCTGTGCTGTAGAGAAAAGGCAATCTGGGCGCTCTTATCTGAATTAGTAAACTCGGTATCACTTTCCATTAGCACAGCCAGTCAGGACCACGCGTGTGCCTCCGACACGGCTTCCATGTTAATGCCTCCAGAATACAGTCTGTTCCAACTGGTTTCCTATCAGATTCCCAAGCAGTAAATCCATGAGGTGGAATAAGGGGTCTTCTGCTCTCTGCACAGCTGGCATGTGTGAGTTCTTCTCCAGACCGAGCATCATAATTAGACTGCAGAGTAATTGAGGAAAATTCAGCACATGCAAATAGGGCAAAAGGATTTGCTGCTAATTATGGTTGTTATACCACCATCAAGAAAAATCAATTTGTAATATTATTATTTGGCTTTTCAGTGACCTGCAGAGGTCTAAAATGAGGACGTGAGGTTTGGTGCTCGGGAAAGACTTCTACCAGTGGAGTTAATGAGTATTGGCCCCAAGAGGAAATTAGAGATAAAAGCAAAATATTTGAAATTTTTAACCAAAAAAAAAAAAAAAAAAAGACTCCCAAAATTCCTGTGCTCCAAAAGCTTTAATGTATATTTAACTTTACTTTTATTGGGGGTTTGTTTTTAGAAGGTGCTGGTTTGTAATATGCCCATCTTACAGTGGGCTTCCCAGGTGGTGCTAATGGTAAAGAACCCACCTGCCAATGCAAAAGACACAGAAATGCAGGTTCGACCCCTGGGTTGGGAGGATCCCCTGGAGGAGAGTGTGGCAACCCACTCCAGTATTTTTGCCTGGAGAATCCCATGGACAGAGGAGCCTGGCAGCCTATAGTCCATGGAGTTGCAAAGAGTCGGACACGACTGAATCGACTTAGCACTCACTCATGCATGTTACAGTATCATCTAACTAGCAATCTGTAAATACCCACTTCCCCTACCATTTTCAGCATTTGCAACTGGGAATTTAATCAGACAGTATATAATTTTCCTGTTTTAAGATCTTCACCTTTTAATACCCTCACCAAGGTCAAACATTTAAAGCCAATGACCTATACTCAGCCTCTAAGGAGGGGCTAACCTTGAACATGGTGACCTGGCTGAACCTGCAAGTCAAATAGGTATCTTCAAGGTAACTTTGTTGGTTGCACATCGTTTGGATTTAGAAATTGCAAAGATTCCTACTTTGAAACATTCTGTATTTGAGCATCAGGATTGTTTCGTGGGCAGAGAATTGCATTTTCTTCCTGGAAATGGAAAGCGGATTTATTTGTGAACTGTCCACCCCTCCTTGCTACATGTTTTCTGCCTTATTTCTCATCTCTGTGAAGCTGAGGACAAAAGCACCAGCATGCAATCTTAGGACTAAAAAGGGGGAAAGCAGCATTTTTAAGAGTAAAGGCTTTGCGTGTTAATTAAGAGAAGCAATATTCACCAAGTATTAAAAATTTAAGATTTAGTCCATCCAGGGTCAAATTGGGAAACTTAAAAATTGATGAGCTTATATTGTTAATAGTTTCCTGAGGGCAAATCCATCCAGTATTTTGAGCTATTAATGAATTTCTTGTTGTATGGCAGTATAATAGAGAGAAAGTGTACAGTCAAACACAATCTAAAGTTCTTTTTGGAAACAAGCTAACAAGGGAGCCTTGTAATCTCTAGCTATTGCAATCTCTAAAAATAGACCAGATAACCATCTCTTTTCAGCGATTTCAGAGTGATATGCCTGGAGGCAGGGAGTGGGGTCTGGTGACTTCTGAAGTCCCTTCCACTTTTTGTAATTCTCATGATTATGCGTGCAAATATAAATTCAGACAACATGGTTTTCTTTATGCCAGTTTTCACTGTGTGAAAAAAAAAAAAGGTCTAGAATTCAGCAGTCCCATTATAGAACATTGCTGTCAATTCTTCAGCTTCACCCCATAGAGCTGTCTTTGTTAATGAAGGAAACCAGAGTGTACCTCATCACCAACAGGATGGTCATTTGTGATGTCTTTTAAGTGTCCGAATGACCATGGCATAAAGGACTGAGAGGAAGGTCACATAGATTAGCTCCACACATACCCAGTTGTTACTCAAGAAGGATTTTGCTCTGATGAGCAAAACACCAAGGCCAGTCAGGGAAAAAAATCAAGGCCAGGAACCTTCTGAAACTGAAGTCAACTTAGTAATAAACAAAGACTCCCACCGTCTATCAGGCCTCCACACCCAGCCCACACAGGATTGATTAATAACGTCCTTCACTGTGGCTTGAAAACCCTTGTGGACAGTCCGGCTTCTGATTATTTGTGGATCAGATGGGACTGAAATATATCTATTTCTTTTCTACCTTTTCTTTTGCCCTTTTTTCTGCCCTTTGGGGTAGAGGGGGTGTGGTTATTTAGGACTCATTCAAATACTGATAGCCTTTGGAATGAGCTAAATGATTTTTAAGGTTTTTTTTTTTTTTTTAACCTTTATAGAAATACGGAAGCTTTTCTTAGACTCACGGTCTATATTTTCTCAGCACGTCATCCACCCAATAAAATAGTTTCTTTAGTAATTCTTGACAAAGTCTTCCATGCCGCCTTCTTTGTTTACTTATTCATTCAACAAGTTTTTGAGAATCTACTCCATGCCAGACACTGCTCTAGATATTGTGAATACAGCAGTAGACAAAACAAAGAGAAATCTTGACCTCTCTGGAGATCCAGAAATTACTCAGAAATTTTGCTCTGTGAGCAGTAATCAAGGAAGAAAAGGTGAGATTTGAGGGTGCTTTGTTCTTCTCCTAGTACACAGCAGTCTTCTTCATTGTAGTTAACGTTGGCTGTATGACCACAGTCCACTAAGACTAGCCCAGAGGAGACATGCAGTTGCTACAGGCAAGGATGAATCCGAGTTTTTGCAGGACAGGGGAGGGACACAAAAACAGAGGGGAAGGGGAGGACCAGGTCTGGGAGCAGAGCGGCTCCCCACCTCCAGCCAATCACGGGAAGGCATCGACCTCTACAGAAGGATAGGGGGCCTCACAAAGGAATGCCCAGCACAGTTCTTGTCCTTCCCCAAGGGCACCAGAGCCTGGAGGGGTTGGAGGGAGATGAGGCCAGACTGGGCTAAGCCGAGAGGGCAGTGACCTGTGTGTAGGCCAGGCGACTGCCTCAGGCAGCTGGGGTTCTGCCTGGGTTAGTGTGATTTTCTCCTGCTGATGCATCTTAGAAGAGTGAAATTGTGTTCTCAAATCTTTCCATCTGCTACTTCTCCTGACCCTCGGTTGAATGAGACAAACAGAAAATCTCTGAGGGGATGTGAGCCTGCATCATGTTCTCTCCAGATTAACCCACTCCCTCCATCAGCACTGGTCATGCAACAAAGATCATTCTCTGTGGCTGAGCATGCCCAAAGCAGTCAGCCTCTTAATGCCTCTTCACTGAGAAAAACTGGACAACGAAGAGAGCTTGTCATTCTAAGTGTTTTGGTACCATTTTCAGACGGAATTGAGTTGCATTGGTTGGGGGTCTTAATTGCAATGGGTCTCTGGCTCACCTTCTGAGACTCCTTTGACATTTTTAGTGCTTCCTCTGATGGAATTGTCTTTCCTGTGCAGTGATTCTATCGTGCAAGACAGTCCCTCAGATTGTTCACCATAAAGAAGAACCACAAAGGAGCAGGACATGTTTATAGGTGCCGAGCACATCAAAGAATCTCATTTATTTTAGAGATGTCTCACCTCCAAGGTGGGGCTGAGGCTCCAAGATATTGTTTCAGCTAGTCTTTTTGTTGTTCTTCAGTCACCAAGTCATGTCTGACTCTTTGTGACTCCATGGACTACAGCACGCCAGGCTTCCCTGTCCTTCTGTATCACCCAGAGTTTGCTCAGATTCATTTACATTGGGTTGATGACGCTATCTAACCATCTCTTCCTCTGCCACCTCCTTCTCCTTTTGCCCTCAATCTTTCTCAGCATCAGGGTCTTTTCCAGTGAGCTGGCTCTTTGCATCAGGTGACCAAAGTATTGGTGTGTTAGCTTCAGCATCAGCTGATCTTTAATGCATTTAAAAAATTTTAAAGATAATGTGAGCTGTTATGAATCAGTTATAGGACCTTTTCTCTTTGAGCTTCCTTGTTGCTAAACTTACCTCCAAATCAGAATCAATGAAGGGACCTTCTAGATACACAGATATGTTGCCCCACCCACTCCACATTGCCTCAGAGAGAGAATAATCAGAGAGCTCTATTTTTAAAAATGTATCACAGGTGATCCTATTTGGAAATGTAGGAGGCATGGCAGTGCTGTTCACCAAGTTGGCCAAACACAACAGAGAAGGGAAATCCCAAGTGTGGGACCTGCACCCAGCTACAGACAGGTGTGGACCTCAGCTCAGATCTCGCGGGATCCCCACATGAGTCCCCATGACCTACTTTACCCTTGAAGGACAGCTTCCAATGTGTATTGAGCAGTAGATTCCACTTTATTCCGTTTGCCTTTTGCAGATTTGTATGCAGGTGAACATTTCAGATGCTTATTAATACATTTCATATCACATTTTTCCTGTTTATTTCCAGCCATTCTCTCTCTCTCTCTCTCTCTCTTTTTACCATTTTTAAAGTCTTTATTGAATTTGTTACAATATTGCATCTGTTTTATGTTTTGGTTTCTTGGCCGTAAGGCATGTGGGATCTTGGCGCCCTGACCAGGGATTGAACCAGCACCCCCTGCATTGGAAAGTGAAATCATAATCATTGGACTGCCAGGGAAGTCCCCTTTCCAACAATTCTTAAAAGCATACAAAGCTTTTCACTCCATGAGCTAAAATTATATTTCATTTCATAAACAGAAGGAACTGTGTCAGAAAGTATAGGTTCCTAAATCCAAAAAAATAAAATTTTGCTTACATTAATTATTTCTCAGGTACTGATAAAGAAGTGAAAAGGAATTTCCAACAGAGCATCTCATTTTTAAAAGGTAAAACAAACCCTGAAAGTCCAGAAGGCACGCAGTTCAGCATAAAGCTAACCAAGGCTGTGCGTGAAATTTGAATACCGTGCTGTCAGAGGGGAGGTTCTTCCTGTGCTTCGTACAGAGGACGTTCGCGGCTGGTGTTTTTACAGACCCTCATTAGAGCTACAGCCAACATTTTTCTGCATAGTTAACACTGAACTAACTCTTGATTTTGAAGCCAACACTGTAGGAAATATTTAAGTGAACATGGTGGTTCTATTATGTAATAAAGCAAATGCTGAATACTTCTAAGACCCAGTCATGCTCAGTGTATTTAACTTGGTGAGCAGCATAGAACTTAAGGCTGAAGACCATTACACTGATGGTCTTTACCGTGAAATTTTTCTTAGTTTCATTGTATTAGTTTAATGGACAAAACCTAATTTTCTTAAAATGAAGGAGTATGGATCAGAGGCACCCAGAAAGTTTTTTTCCCCGTCTAAATACAGGGATTTAGATTCCCCTCCCCCCACCACAGACCTACCCAGAGTCTCCGTGGATGATATGCAAACGTGTACTTTAAAACTTTATAACTTTAAAAAAAAATTTACACTCCTTCCAGTTAAAAGCTATTGAATTAATAAGAATAGTGGCTATATTGAACCAATTTTTCAGAAAATGCCTTTCTGAAGATTGATGGTTGTAAGTTATTTTTTTTTTATTCATTCAAAGATCTCAGAGTTCCAGGATAAATGGAGGAAACAGCCTCTATTCTTGGAGACACCAGCACAAGGGTGGACGTTGTTGTCTTTAAGTGGTCCAGGCAAGGGCATACTGACCCTGCCCGCCACAGAGGTCAGGACCTTGACAGCCCAATACACCTTATAAAAGCTAAAGCACCCTGCCAAGTAAGCCCACTTTCTTCTTGTGTTGTCAGCCCAAAGTGAGATGATGACAAAGAAATTGTGAGATCTCTTTCTCTATGCATGAAATCAGTATCCTTCAGAGTCAGTGCGTCGGGTCTTCATTTGTTCATTGGAGTGGAGCAGAGGGCAAGGTAACCCACCTGAAGGAGGATTCAGAGTTTCCTCCGACTCCAGGTGACCTGGAGTATCCAGGGAAGTTCTCATCTGGGAGACCTGACCCCAGGGTGACTACAGGGTTGCCCAACACCCTGTAAAGAATCATCTTTTAAGATGCAACAAGATAGTGTTAGTAAATATATCTTCAGTGTTAGTCACTCAGTTGTATCCGATTCCTTGTGACCCGATGGACTGCAGCCCACCCGGCTCCTCTGTCCATGGAATTCGCCAGGCAAGAACACTGGAGTGGGTGCCATTTCTTTCTTCATGGGATCTTCCTGACCCAGGGATCAAACCAGGGTCTCCTGCACTGCAGGCACATTCTTTACCATCTGAGCCACTAGGGAAGCATTGGCACATAAACTGATTGTGTAGCAAACATTGTAACTAGACAGAATTTTCTTTTAGTGAAAAAAATTGTGTGTGTGTATTGGAGGCAGGCAGAGAATGTCACACAGGGTAGGTCATAGGTTAACAGTTATAGCTGGCACTGTTGTTCAGGTGCTAAGTCGTGTCCAACACTTTGCAACCCCATGGAATGCAGCACGCCAATCTCCCCTATCCTCCAGTATCTCCTGGAGTTTGCTCAAACTCGTGTGCCTTGAGTCAGTGATGCCATCCAACCATCTCATCCTCTGCCACCCCCTTCTCCTCTTTCCCTCAATCTTTTGTAGCATCAGAGTCTTTTCAAGTGAGTCAGCTCTTCACATCAGGTGGCCAAAGTACTGGAACTTCAGCTTCAGGATCAGCATCATTTGCCTATAAAAACACACATACATTATTATTACAAAGAGAACTCAAGAAGGGTAAGCCCAAAATGCCTGAAACTGGTTACTATAGGGATAGGTATGTGGGAACAGGGTGGAAGGAGTAATGGATAATGAGCAAAAGACTTCTAAGTATAAATGTTTATAGTTCTGACTTCTGAAGCATGTAAATGTTTTGTGAATTCAAAAAATTAAGTTAAATTGAAAGTATGAAACAAGACAATCTGGAGATTGAGTATAGATAGAAACATGAATTAATAATATTACAGGCCAGAAAAAAAATTTAATAACTTTTGAACACAAGTCTCTGACTGTGCACTGTTAGTGGTGCTGCTGAACCAAACTTGGGTGTGCTTGCAAGCACACAGTAAAACCAATCCACTGACGCCAGGTTGTGGTGGAGGAAAGCGCAGGGTGTATTGTAAGGAGCTGTACAAGGAGTGAGGGGCAGCTCGTGATCAAAAAGCCTGAACTTCCTGATGAGTTTCAGGGAACTTTTTTTTTTTTAATTTATTATTTTTTTTTCCATTTATTTTTGTTCGTTGGAGGCTCATTACTTTACAACATTTTTAAAGGCAAAGTGAGAGGCGGAGTTGCACCGTATGTGATCAGCTTGTGCACAGTTCCCTGATTGGTTGATGGGGTGAGGTAACAGGGTGATGTCAAAGGTCATTGTCAGGCTCATCATTAGTCCTCAGGCTGAAGCTGGTTTGGGGGTCTACATGCTCAAGGGCCTCATGTAGTTAACTTCTTCCATTGGATGAAGGTTTTCGTATCTGTAAAACAACTCAGAAATGTGCATAGATACTGTTATCAGTGTACTTGAGGGAGGAACTAAAAATCCTGTGACTGTCATTTGGCTGATTCACTGTGTAAATTGTTACCAGTTCTCCTGGCCCAACTGCTGCTTTTGTCACTACATGTTCACATCCTTTCAGAGGGTAATTCTTGAGCCAGGCCTTTGTGACTCCAGGGAGACCTGGGAGACTGTAGCTTTTCTACAGACAAGAGGCAGCAGAAGACATGGGAGCACCCATTAGGGTCCTGCTCAATGACAATGGCCTATATTCTAAGGACAAAAGGAACTAACATGAAACTGTGGACTTTTTTTAGTCAATGTATTTTTATAGTAATGTTCATATTGCTATTCTAAAATGATTTTTTATATAATAGGATAAGCAAAGAAGCCCCAAAGTTTTCACTGTAAGAGAAGATACAAATACTTTTTAAAAAGAAATCTCTGTAATGTTAATGGAAACATCAGTAAGAAGCCATTTATCAGTATGATGTCATGATTTAATTATGTAGAGTATATAATACATGCACAATTTCCTAAGCTTTATTCACTCAAAGGAGTTAGAAACAATGAAACTCTGGTTGCAGGGAGCACATGTGATACTGAGATCTTGATTTCTAAATGCTATTGCCCAGTAAAAACAACAGGGCTTCTTGGAGCAATGACTCATTCTAGTTGCAGGTCAGAGAAGAGCCAGGTGGGCCTTGTAACATCTAATGCCAGGAAGCAAGGTCGTACCCAGTGACTAATGGGATGATGTCAGAGGGACACAGAAGCCAGCCTAAAAGGGCTGCCACATGCCAACTTTGGGACAGTTCGATCATCCCACAGAATAATGGCAGTAATTGATTATGAAGCATTGACTTTTTAAAAACACATTCATTTGTGGTAAACACTTAAAAATGAAATAAAGAAATAAAAAGAAGGGGACAAGGGAAGTTTTTCTTTGCAGGGTAATGCCAGTGAGTAAATGTAGAAATGGGAGGATTAGAAAATCACCATTTTGCTAATAAGCTCAGTATAATAATTGATTTCAATAAAAAATCATCAGTGTTTGCTATTAATAAAAACAAGTGGGTGAAAGGTAATCTGGGAGTGAGAAGATTCACACACTTTTAAACTGGCACCCTGCAGATGATTTTATTCTGAAGAAAAACTGAGTATTTACAGTGGGAAGGCCTACCAGGCCACACCTTACTCATCAAGTCTAGCAAAGGCAGTGGTAGCTCTGTCGAACATTACGTGCCCCCACCCCCAAGAGGGTGCAGTGAGCAGGGTACAGAGTCACCTGTGTGGTAGCTCTGACACAAATGTTTAATCTGGGACAACCATAAATGTCTAGATGAGACATTCTACAGTAAAACTAGCCTTGAGCTCCTCAAAAGTCAACGTTTAAAAAAAAACAAGTGGTGGGGCTTCCCTGGTGCCTCAGTGGTAAAGAACCGCCTGCCAACGCCAAAGACACTGGTTTGATCCGTCTTAGAAGATCTCACATGTCGCAGAGAAACTAAGCCCATGTGCCCCGACTGTTGCACCTGCATGCTGCAACTACTATAGCCCATGTGCCCTAGAGCCTGTGCTCTGCAACAGGAGAGTAGCCCCTGCTCACCGCAGCTAGAGAAAAGCCCGAATGCAACAAGTCAACCCAGCACAGCCACAAATAAATAAATAGATAAATAAAATTATTTTAAAAAGGAAAGGAGAGGCTCTTCTTCATTAAAGAAGGAAATGGCAACCCACTCCAGTACTCTTGCCTGGAAAATCCCATGGATGGAGGAGCCTGGTAGGCTACAGTCCAGAGGGTCACAAAAAGTAGGACACGACTGAGCGACTTCACCTCTTCAAAGAAATATAACCCAAAGCTCTGTCGAGCCTGTGCTCCCAACAGAAAAGTAGACCCTGCTCGCCGCAACTAGAGAAAAGCCCGCACATAGCAGTGAAGACCCATCACAGCCAAGAGTAAATAGATAAATAAAATAATTTTTAATAAAGGAGAAAAGAGGCTCTTCATTAAAGGAGGCTAAAGCAATATAACCCAAAGCACTGTCTGAATCTGGATGCTGAATTTAAAAAAAAAAAAAGCATTTAGGGGACAGTTGGGGCTATTGGATGAATAGATAACATATTAAATGACATTACAGAATCTGTGTTTCTTTCAGTTGTGGTTGTGGAGGGTCTGCAAAAGCTATCCAAGGCTTCAGGGGAAGTCTGTGTAAGATCTCAATACAGACGTGCAGGACAGCAGAGCCGTCAAGCAAACACTTGCAGTTGCTCAGTCTGGGGAGAGGGTGTTCGCACGTCCATTGTACTGTCCTTTAGCTTTTACCATAGACTGGAGAATTTTCAGGATAAGAAGTCATGGGGAAGAAAGCTGTCAGGTCATACAGCAATACAGCTGTACTTTCTTTTCCAGCTGCTCATAGATTGATTTTGCGTGATTTTTACTCTTCTTTCCAGTATAAAACTTGAGTCAACAGAATGTGCGTAACTCCCAAACCCCTTTATAAAATACGATTACGTGGCGGGAGAAGGGTTTGCTTCCCCCAGCAAGGTGGGTCAGCAGTGCTGAGTGAGGGCGGTCCACCGGTGGACCCAGCCAGATGCCGGCCCTCGGGGCGCACCTGGGCAGGCACGTGGCACTGATGTCACTGGGGCCCTGCGAGGGGGAGGGGGAGGCGGAGAGCAGCATGAGTGCACAGCTGGGGGCCTTCTGCCCGTGATTCAGAGGAGGATAGCAGGGAGGGTCCCAGAGATGCCCCGGGTAGAGACCAGGGCTGTGGCCAGGGTTAGGGAGGACCCTGCTCCCGTCTCTGGCTCAGACTCAGGGCTGCAGGGACAGGGCCCCCACATGGGGGGCCCCCCACCCAGTGGTGTTGGTTTGGGACAACTGCTTTGTACTGACATTGTTTATTTCTTCAGTGACCCTGGAATGTCACCCTCCTACTAAATCCTCCTCCTTATAACAGGTCAGCTTTGAAACCAAGCAACAGGTGGCTCAGATGGTGAAGAATCCACCTGCAATGCAGGAGACCCAGGTTCGATCCCTGGATGGGGAAAATCCCCTGGAAAAGGAAATAGCAACCCACTGCAATATTCTTGCCTGGAGAATCCCATGAACAGAGGAGCCTGGCAGGCTACAGTCCGTGGAGTCGCAAAGAGTCAGACACAACTGAGCAATTATCACACCCCTATTGACTTAGCCTTGGAGCCATAATGTGGGCTGAGTAGAAGTGGTATTCAGGGAGGTTTGGGGGGCTCCCTTGCGTCTCTTAAGAACCTTGGGGTGGGGCCTCATACATCAGACTCTTCCTTGGTGTATGTACAGATGAGACCTATCTCAGGATTCCTGAGTTCAGTCAGGTTTTCACCAGGGATGTAATGAAAAGCCATCAGCTACTGCCTCTTTTCAGGTAAAGTCTAATGGTTCTGTTCCTTACTGCTCTAACGGTAGAGAGATGGGAGTAGGAGGGAGACATGAACTGTGTTTATCTCCTGGAAGAAGAGTGCTCTCATTGCAGGGAATGTTGAGCAGCCAGAAGACGGGCTGGCATTGGGGGCAGCGAGGCTCAAAAGCTCTCCTGTTTGTAGGCAACATTTGCCTAGGATGCCAGCCACCTGGCATCAGTGCCCGTGGCAGGGGGGTGGCATTTACCGGAGCTTTCTCATTGGAGTTGCCTTTCAGATTGCTTCTTGCAGTTGACTGTAACTACATTAAGAAAGATCATTAGATTAGGTGAAAAAGCAGTTTGGACAAATATTTGCCCACTGGAAAGGCTCTAGCACCGATGTTTGCAGATGGTGTGTGATGTTGCCATGTTCCCGTACGGGTCCTGCTGTGCTGTCATGAGCTCGGGTTAGGAACCGCTGTCCTTCTGAACCATGATGTCACTTGGGGAGCTGTGCAGTCACTCAGAAGCTCAGACTTGCACGGGGTGTGGTGGGACAGAAAGAGCTCCCGGTGTAGCCATATGGACCTTGGCGAATATCTGACGTGAGGATGTGTAGAAGTACGCAAACTGAGGGGCCGTTAATAACAATGTTGGCTGCTTCTAAGTAATTAGTTAGGAGTGTGTCCTGTAGAAAGCCAAATCAATGCTGCATTCAAGCACTTTGCAGTGAGGACGTTATTTGATTGTGCTTTGATTTGAGAGACGAATGATTTTTACACATAGTGAAAGTGTTGGTCGCCTAGTCTTGTCCGACTCTTTGCAACCCCAGGAACTGTAGCCCTCCAGGCTCCTCTGTCCATGGGATTCTCCAGGCGAGAATACTGGAGTGGTTTGCCATTCCTTTCTCCAGGGGATCTTCCCTATCAGGTGTCAAACTCGGTTCTCCTACATTGTAGGCAGATTCTTTACCATCTGAGCCACCAGGTACTTAGAAATATTTGTTGAGTGTTTGGGTGAACATCAAGGCATCAGATAATGTTGCAGTCATGGTGGTCTTCGCTCTAAGTGATGCTCTGAGTTAATTATTTTCATGATTCATATCATATATTATTTTAGGTGATAATGTCCCTATTTCTGGGGCTTTCCTCATAGCTCAGTCGGTAAAGAATCTGCCTGCAATGCAGGAGATCCGGGTTGGATTGCTGGGTCGGGAAGATCACCTGGAGAAGGAAATGGCTACCCACTCCAGTATTCTTCCCTGGAGAAGCCCACGGACAGGGGAAACTTGCAGGCCACAGTCCATGGGGTCACAAGAGTCGGATACGACTTAGCAACTAAATGATGATGATGACGTCCCTATATATGTGTTGTATGTTTTCATGGGAAATAGTGTGTGACACATGCTCTGACACTAAGCCAAGCCTCCTGGCTATTCACCCAATTGATTATTACTTATGAATTTTAATGTGATCATCAAACCCAAATTGTTGGAAGGATGGGATGTATTTACAATGAAAGGATAAGGAAAACTAAAAACATTACTTTTTATCACTTTGTGGAATTTCATGAGTCATTACTTGGCACTTTCCTTTCTGTTCCTAAAACGAGATTACGACTAAGGGAAATTGAATTAAGAAGTTGCTTAGGAGTCAGCTTTTGTGTTTATTGGGAGCTGGTATTGCACATTCATAAATTTATCATCTGCATTATATTCCAGCAGTATGTTAATGCTGAGTTCATAAGATTCATCAGGCCACATGCGGTCCTGTGGTTTCACTAATACAGTTCTCAGTTACATCAGCATTTTCTCTGTAACTCCACACACAAAACGCCTTACAGAGCAGTGCATAAGCAGTCCTAACAGGCAAATGTTCAGACATAATTAGAGATGAAGTTTAGCTTTTCTGTTATGGTTGGTGAGCAAGATAATGTTCTTTAAACTGTATGATAGGAAAATAGAGCCAAAGCATTTGGCTGCCAAACCCATGCTGAAAACATCAGGCAGGATTTCTCGAATGACTGGAAGCTCATTCCAGGAATCCCAGCCTCTAAGGGATCAGACTGGTTGAGTGAGAAGGTTCAAGGTCTAATGAGTGGAGACAGGTCATGCTGTCTCTCTGGCCGTTTTCCTCCATGTCCACTCTGTTTCTGGAACTCTGAGTAACTGGATATCTGTTGGAAGATCACTTCCTTTGGTGTGAACTCAAAAGATAGGTGCCTTTCACGAAAGTAAGAGGCTTCCCAGGTGGTGCTAGTGGTAAAGAATCCACCTGCCAAGCAGGAGATGCTGCCGGTTTGATCCCAGGATCAGGAAAATCCCCTGGAGTTGGAAATGGCAACCCACTCCAGTATTCTTGTCTGGGAAATCCCATGGACAGAGGAACCTGGTGGGCTGCAGTCCATGGGGTCACACAGAGGCGGACTCAACTGAGCACGGGCACAGGCACTAAAGTAAAATTTCGCCACTGACTGTTAGGAATTGGATTGTAACTTGAAACTGAGTTGTGTCTTCTTGATTAAAGACATGCCCCTGTTTACCCAGCTCCTGCTAGTGCTCAGCACCCTCCCAGGGCTGGTCCAGCAGTGGTGAGCAGAAGGATCTCGTATAAGATCGGCCACAGGGTGATGTCCGCTATTCTGAAGACCACGACCATCATCCTGTTATTCTTTTTCTCCTGGATGCAGTTCGGCCATTCCTGCTCTTCCCCTTCCCCTGGACAAGCCCCTGCTCTTACTAAGGCACAGTTGAAGCTGCAGAGAGTTCCAGCAGGCCCCCTCTGTACCTGACACCGCCCCCCCCATGTCACCTGCCAGCTTGCCTCCCTCCTGTACTCAACACCCCTGCAGTTTCCTCTGCCTGGTGAAGGACCTGCTTACCTCGACTCAGACGCCCAGAACTGTGATTACCTTCCTGTTCATCACCCCTAAACATGAGTGTGCACTTTAATTTATAAATATAAAATATATATATTTGTTTACAGCGAACTTAACTGAATGTGTATCCATGTGATTACTGCTAGTTCTGACGATTCTTGGGGAAATACAGGGAGGAACTCCCATCTGATACAATTGATATTTGGTATAGCTCCTAGCATAGCATCATTCTGAACTTTTGAAGGCAGCAGGATGTAACTGGTATTGCATATATTAACACTCAGAGTTTTTTGGCTCTTAAAAATAACTGGAACTCAGAGAAGTATGATACAAACTACTATGGAGTGAATTCCTCCTTATATGTCATATTAGGGAAAAAACACAGGTTACAAGAAGTTTTTATAAAACAATTGGTTTGTATTCTTTGAAAGCCCAGTATCATAAAAGAGGAAAATTCAGAGACTGCTCTAGATTCAAGAGACTAAAGAAACATGACACATAAATAGAGTTTTTGCTCCTTGATGGATTCTCAAGGGGAAAAAAAAAAAAGTCAAGGACATTATTGGAACAATTTGGAAGTTTTGAATATGCCTATATATTAGATAATGTTTTTGAATCATGGTTGGGTTTCTTGAGAGTAGTAATAATACTGTAGTTATGGAGAAATCCTCATATTTAGGTGACATATGCTAAATATTGGGGTAAATTATCATAATGTCTTCAACCAACTTTCAAATGATTCAGCAAAATAAATGTATGTATTACATGTATGGATATATATGTTCATACATTTGTGTGTACACCACACACACACAGATGGAACTTGCAAAAACTCATTCCTGTCATTCCTTATTTCTTCTAAAGAAGTGAAGGATACTTTTCTAAGTTAACTGTCCTACTGATGAATGAGAGGTTTTTCTTATGCTGTGTGAGACAAGCTGAAGGGAGTGACGGCGTGAACTGCGTGCATCCTCACCGTGTTCCCTCACCCTCCACAGTCATCCCTTCTGTACTTCATGCAACGTTCACCTACATACCTGCTAACTGCAAGAGACGTTTCTCTGCTATTTCTTGAGAAGAGGAACCCATGAAATTTAAACACTTGATGCCAAATGATCCCCAAAGGGTCGCCAGCCTTTGGGATGCCAGTCTCATGCTTGTTAGAGGAGGGAATGGGAAGGGGATTGTAGTCAGCATTGTGGACTGTCTTGCCGTTTCTGTATCGGTACCTCAGTGACACTCCTTATGGTCATTGCCTGCCTGACTTTGGAGCATATGTGACCCTCTTCTTTAAAGGTGTGTTGAAGTGTGTAGGAAGGTAAATTGAGTCTCAACATTCTGAAATAAAATAGCTGTTTCTTTCTAAACCCCTCAAGTTGTTTAGTTAAATAGTTCAGTTCAGTTGCTCAGTCGTGTCCGACTCTTTGCAACCCCATGGACTGCAGCACGCCAGGCCTCCCTCTCCATTAACAACTCCAGGAGCTTGCTGAAACTCCTGTCCATCGAGTCAGTGATGCCATCCAGCCATCTCATCCTCTGTCGTCCCCTTCTCCTCCTGCCTTCAATCTTTCCCAGTGTTAGGGTCTTTTCCAGTGAGTCAGTTCTTCACAATAGGTGGCCAAAGGGTTGGAGCTTCAGCTTCAGCATCAGTCCTTCCAATGAATATTCAGGACTGATGTCCTTTAGGATTGACTGGTTTGATCTCCTTGGGGACTCTCAAGAGTCTTCTTCAATATCACAGTTCAAAGACATCAATTCTTTGGCGCTCAGCTTTCTTTATGGCCCAACTGTCATATCCATACATAACTACTGGAAAAACAGTAGTTTTGACTATACAGACCTTTGTTGGTAAAGCAATGACTCTGCTTTTTAATATGCTGTCTAGGTTTGTCATATCTTTTCTTCCAAGGATAGTTCAAAAGAGGTTTTTAATTTAGAGGTCCCCAACCTCTGGGATCTAATGCCTGATGATCCGAGGTGGAGCTAATGTAATAATAATAATAGAAATAAAGTGCATAGTAACTGTAATGTGTTTGAATCATCCCGAAACCATCCCCTACCCCATCGTGGAAACATTGTCTTCCAGGAAACTGGTCCCTGGTCCCAGAAAGACTGGGGACCACAGTTATAATTGATATATAAATAAAGGACAGATTCACTTTGAAAACACAATACCATCTTTAAAAATACAAAAAAAAAAAAAAAGGGAAAGAAAACAGTGAAATCTCTGCCTGATGTCAATAATAGCTCTGAGGAGGAAGGAAGCAAGGGACCAGTCACAGCCTGTACCACCTCCGCTCAGGGCAGCATCAATGTGAAGGGTGACAGCAGGACCACTTCGCTTAAGGGCTGTCCAGAGCTACGTTTGAACTCAATGTAGAAAGTGACTGGGTTGAGAGCATTCTTTTTTTTTTTTCCTAGATAGAAAAAGGCTTTATCTCTTTAAATAAGTAATTCTTTTGTGGTAACTTTAAAAAAAAAAAAGTATTTTTACCTACTACTTCCCATCATAAAACCAGAAAAAATTGAGAATTTATATCCTCTTATTTTCTGTCCAATGTTTTTGTGATTCTTCAGGTCCAAGTGTGGAAAGAATTCGGATTATCAGCACGTGCCATATTCTATTTGCTACCTAAGCATTTGCGAACATAAACTGGTACTTTACTGTTTAAGTTGCAATTGTGTGCTTAGGTTTTTCTTTTTTTTTTTTTTTTCCAGTGGAGTTGTTCTTACATTGTTAGAAGCCAAAATATTGTGTGGCTAAATGATTTCAGTTTATTTTAATTTGCTTGACAATTAGACAACCATTCTAGCCTTGGGAAGAAAATATGTTCATCATAAAAAAATTAAGAATGTGTTCTAAAGTTCAAAGCGAGAATATTTAGCCATTTGGTTAGTAGAAAGCTTTCAGAACTCTGCACTTAGTCTGCAAAAAATATCATGACTTCTCACCACTATAAACTCTGTTTCTGTCCGTGAAAGGAAAATGCATCAAGTTTAATCATTTGATATCAAAAAAATTCCACTAGGCCACCTTGGGGGGCAGGGGTTTGCCAGACTAACATCCAAATTTTTTCTGCATGCATGTATTACTTTAGGTTATATTTATATGATTTCATTTTTAGAAATGTTTACCAAGCATATGCATGGTTTCCATTACTAAAAATCACCTACGCTGAGTTCTATGGATCCACTTTCTTTATTCTTTATGTTTATTTGGTTATATGTGCTTTTTCATTTTCAGTATTTTGGCATTTTAGAATACACACAGCAGTATATTTATAGATCCGTATACAGACAGTCCCTGACTTAGGACAATTAGACTTGAAATGTTCCAGCTTTACGATGATGCCAAAGCAATCAGTTGAAAACCTCCTTGGAATTTGGAATTTTGAGCTTTTCACGATATGCGGTATGATCCTTTCTCATGATGTTACCCAGTGGCAGCATCCCCACTGGCCACACGATCTAGAGTGTAAAAACCTGATGCACTTAGAACCATTCTGTGCCCAGACAGCCATTCTGTTTTTCACTTCCAGGACAATATTTAATAAATTACATGAGATGTTCAGCACTTTATTATAAAGTAGGCTTTGTGTTAGAAGATTTTGCCCAACTGCAGGCTAATAGAAGCATTCTCAGGATGCTTAAGGTAGGCTGATGTTTGGTAGATTAGATGTAGTAAATCTATCTTTGACTTAGGGTATTTTCAACTTATGATAGGTTTAACGGGATGTAACCCTATCACAAGTCAGAACGGTCTGTGTGGTTATATCTGGAATGATGTTATGCTTGAGTTACAGAAGTAATTTGACACATCCCACTATGTTCAGTGGATATCATGTCTGCCAGAAATATTTCCACTTGCACACGGCCAGCTTCCATACATAATTACTTTCTTGTTCATCTCAGGACATAATGTCAGCTTGAACTATGTAATATGAAATAATCTCATCTAGACACATAATGAATTTCTATTATCTTTATGTTTGATGACTTTCTCCTACTTTGGGAAAATATATTTCAGGAAGAGGAAAGTGACAAATATTCTTAAAACCAGTGCTTTTTTTTTTTGCATTATGGTGTATTCAGCATGCCCAGTGATTAGAATCACTGTTGTTTAGTGGCAACGTGCTAAGCCTGTGAAATGTGAGAAATGGTTCTTGCCTCACAAATCTCATAAGATAGTATACATATTGAAAGGCAATTAATCAAATGAGACAGGCTGAGGTCAAGATAATGACTGCTTTGGAGTTCAGAGAAAAGTGACATCACAGTGGACTAAAAGATTAGATGCATCAAAGAACCCAGCCTTGAAGGATGGGAAAAAATGAGCTGTTGTAGAAGAAAGAGCAAATGCATGATGAGATGGGAGAACAGTGGAGGCAAGCAGAGACTTCACTCAAGTTATTTTGTAACACATGGCTGCACCTCTTCATGTAAGCTGTTCAAATCCATGAGTGATGCACTAAGATTTTAAGAGAAAAATGGGCACAGGATATGAATCACAATTTATAGAAGAGGAAATGCAAATGGTCAATATATGCATTAAATGCTATTTATTCATTAATTAGCAATGAAATGTAAATTTAGAAAGTAAATTACTCTATTTTTCATATCAAATTGACAACTACTTTTAAAATACAGTAAGGTATAGTGAGAAGGGCCTCATGCACTTTCTGGTAGAGTAGAAATTGGTACAAATTTTTTAAAAGCCGTTTATAGTTTGTAGCACTGCTATTTTAAAGGGACATTCCAATTAACCCAATATAGCTAAGAACTTTTTCAAAGGGAATTTTCGGATTTATAGATAAAGATATTCATCACAGTATGACTCTGAAAACTTTAGAAGCTAGCTTAATTTCTAAAAGACATAATTAAATAAATATCATTTGATTAAGTATTGCTAGTCATCAAAACCTTTGTTTTCAAAAAAGTTTTAATGACATTTGGAAGTCATAGAAATAAATGGTACAGAAAATTCCAAATTTTTTAAAAGTTAATATGTATTTTAAAAAAAGACTAAATTAAAATACCCTTCTGCTGTTTAGTCACTAAGTCATATCTTACTCTTTGTGACACCACATCATGGACACCTCGTTCCTCTGTCCATGAGATTCTCCAGTCAAGAATACTAGAGTGGGTTGCCATTTCTTTCTCCAGGGCATCTTCCTGACCCAGAGATCAAACCCCTGTCTCCTGTTTGGCAGGCAGATTCTTTTATCACCGAGCCACCTGGGAAGCCCCTTAAAATATCCTGAATTGTTAGCATTTGATATTCTGAGTATAAAATTATAAGTGGTTGTGTTTCCTTTAGCTTTCTATTTTCTAAATTTTGTTCAATTAAAAATGAACTATTTTTTTTTAAATATATATTAAATTTTCATTTATCTTAATTTTTTGAAACAGGACAAATAATGTAGTTGGGTAAAGTTTCAAAGAGAGGATTTTGGAAGTTAATAAATGCCAGTGTTAACCTTTTGACCAGCTAGTGAAATGAAGTTGCTAAATAACAAGTTTGTGTGTGTTGGTGAGTGTGTGTGTGTGTGTGTATGCATCAATGTACTGTAAGACCTACAAAAATTTTCCACTGGAGACTCTGCTAAGGAAAGTTTGGGTCTGGTGTACAGTCCGGGAGCTACAGAGACACCTAAACAGAGGGAGTTTACACACCCAAGTCAGAAATGTTAGTGAGAGCCAGAATAAGATGGAACATGATGTGCAAGATTAATAAGAACCAGCACTGTTTAAAATAACTAAAAGATAATATAATGGAGAATAGAAAGAACTGTAATGGTACCCTTCTTGTGTAGTCAAGGTGATAATTATTCTCAGAAACTTCTTGCCATGTGTTTAGACACAAAATATGTCCCAATGACTTTGCACTTAAGAACTCAGTGTCCTTTTCACGGTCATTTTCAGCCTGACCTGCCAGTACGTCAACCTGGCATGGTCACATCTCAGCACTGTGACATCGGGACTGAAGTGATTCTGGCCTCAGTTTCAGAGAGATTGGGTTCTTCCAAATAGTCACCATCAAATATCAGCAAGACCCTAGATGACAGAGGAGTAGAGATCTCTGTAGAAGTTTTTTAGTTGAAATTCTACCATTCACCTGAAATATACCTGTATGTTTATTATAAAGAAGTAAAAAAAGACCCTAATTAATGATCACTATGCATGTTGTCAAATTAAACACAATTTTAAAAATTAAAGGAAAGGGATAACCTTAGGATAAACACAATTTTTACTCCAGAAAATGTGTATAGATAATAAACTGAAGAGCAAGATAGAATTAATGCTAGTACTATATGGTTTTCCAGCTTTCCCAACAAATAGTAAAATTTGTAATAAGGGAGGTAAACTTTAAAAAGCGTTTGACAACTGGAGAGAAACACTCGGGTATTTGATCAACAAATTCTCAGAAATTAGATGTTATGTCTAAAGACCTTAGGTGTTGTGTCTGAGTGGGAAAACAAGAAGGGCCAAGTACAGAGGAAATAAACAGTGTTAAGAGCCACAAGTGAGGGCCCCCTATCAACAGCAAGGTCAGTGGACAAGGTCCGTTCACACACCTGCTGGTCTAGACTTGCAGGTGCTCATATGTGTAGCCACCTTCTTCAGTGTACAGTTGCGGCACTTTACAGTGCAAGTGAGTTATTTCAACCCTCCAGTAGACAGGCTCACAGTGGCTAGTACTTATGTAGATATTGAATATGGGTCTCTTCATTCATCTGCTAGATGCCAAATGAGCAGCTATGAGCAGCTAAGTTCTAAGTTCTGCAGAAAGGAATCAACAGAATTTCTCCTCTCAACAGAATTTCTTCTCTCATGGAAAGAGATGGGAGAGATAGACCTTGAAGGAGATAAGTAACTTATCTGTACACCGGAGGAAAATAAAGTTGCAGAAGCGGCCAGGGAGGAGGGAAGTTGGAAGAGACTAGTCTTATAAATAGAGTGGTCATCAGACATCTGTTTTGAAACAAAAGCATTTTCTACACTTGTCTTCAGTTCCTCTTGAAAGACTAAACGTGGCCGCTATGCTAAAACCAGACTAGGATCATGTGGACATTGAATAATATTAGTTCTTCCTATCCACGAACATGGAATGTCTTTCCATTTATGTGTATCTGCTTTAATCTATTTCCTGAGTCTTTTCTAGTATCTTTTGTCGGTACATACAAGTCTTTCACCTCCTTGGTTAGGTTTATTCCTAAGTATTTTATTATTCCCCAGACTGCAGAATGTGACCTTATTTAGAAATGGGATGTTTGTATAGGTAATCGCATTAAAATGTGGTTATTAGGGTGGGCCCTAATTCAGTGTGACTGGTGTCCTTATAGAAGAGGAAATTTGGATGCAGACGATGTGAAGGGAGATGCCATGTGAAGACAGAGACAGAGCCTGGAGTGACATGGCTGTGATGGGGATCCAGGGGGATAAGAAGCTGAGGTCATGAGGTGGGACTGCCATGACTCCCAAGGGACATGGCCTGAGTCAAAAGAGAAGCAAGAACACGAGAAGATATGGACAGCTTGCTGAAAGAATAAACAGAGATTTAAGAAAATAAGAAAACTGTCATCTCAAGCAATTCAGTCTCATAAAGAAGAGAGTCATAAAAAAACAAGTTTATGCTCAGGTCTTCAAAAGGGACCACAGAAGAAGTGACAGGAATGTTCCTGGAGGAGGAGTGTCACCTGTGCCAGAGGTGGAGGACCAGGCATATGACTTCAGAGAAGTCATCAAGAATGGATGAAGATAGACAGATGGGCAGGTGAGCAAGGGCAGGTACGCAGAGAGAACTCAGTGCAAACGGGACCCCCAGGGATGACAAGGAACGCTTGGCAGGCAATGTGCTGATTAATAGACCTAGAAACTAGTGTCTTCTCTGTCTTGGATTGTGACAGGAGCTGTTATATTTTTTAATTACAAATTTGATGATTCTCCATCCTCTCCAGTATGTGTGCGTTTGTGTGTATGTATAATTTGTTATGGGCTTCCCAGGTGGCTCAATGGTTAAGAATCCAGTGCAAGAGAAGCAGGAGACTTGAGTTCAATCCCTGGTCGGGAAGATTCCCCTGGAGAAGAAAATGGCAACCCACTCCAGTATTTTTGCCTGGAAGATCCTATAAAAGATCCTGGCAGGCTGCAGTCCGTGGGGTCGCAAAGAGTTGGACAAAACAAAGCATGCACGCATGCACTGATAATTTGTTATATGTAACTTACATACAAAAACTGATTGTATAAATTATATATGTAATACATATATATAAGATTTTTTCACTAACATGAACAGCTCATAAACACAGAACAAAAATGCATCATTTCCCTTTCCCCCCTGCCCACACACCAGCTGCTTCACCCCAGCCTCCTATCTCTGACTTCCTGGGCACCCTTCTCCCCATTTCCAGGTTAATTCCTCTTCTTCTGGCCTTTATGCTACTTCATCTGCCAGTGTTCCAGAAGACCAGCTTGAAAATATGACTCAAAACTCTAGTGTTTCATGTGGGTTCCCAGCACATAACACATACTGATATTAAGAACAATATGATGGAGCTTACCAGGGCTTGGCACCCTGACCTCTTTCTTGTGAATTATGAACGTGTCCCTGGGGATTTAAAGTTTTCATTTTGGATTGTTCAATCACGTAGATAACAGAGGTCCCTCATGCTAAGTATATTCTGTGAGCACAGTCCTTGCACGAAGATGTTTTGCTAAATGCTTAAGCAGCGTTGACGTGATTTACTATGGTAAGGTCTCAGCGTAGTGAAACCCAGCAGGCTGTGGGGCTTCATGGTAACACTAGTGGTTCCTCTGAGACCTGCAGTCCACTGATGACAGTGTCCTGAAACTCCCTTGGTTACTCTTTTCCAAAATGTTATTTTTTAAGTACCAGGTATGCTCTGATTTAATTTTTTGCCTAACTGGCTTACAAGCCATCTCTGAGTCATATGGCAGCATATTGTTTCCACGGGCACCCCTTTGCCTAAGCATTTTGAGGGTAATTACAGGCATTTCGTAGAAGTGGTTGCTCTTCTTTTGCAAAGAGCTGGCAAATATTTTTTTATGTCAAAGATTCTAAACCATTACACTGTTGGTGTCCATCAAGAGTTCTCAGGGAACTCCTCCAAAGCAGCTGACATGGATGCCCAGGAGAATAGCCGACTTCTCTCTGGAACATGGATTGGGGAGGGTTTGTATGTATCCCTCATGTAAGAAACTGGCTGGGCTTGCCTCTGACCCAACCATTTGCTGATGGATGCCGCTTTGTGGAGAGTGTTTGACTCTCAGCCACTTAGAAACATTTTGCCTTGGCTATATCTCTCTCTCTCTTTCGTTTATGGCTACAGCAAAGTTAATAATATTTACCCACAGTTTTCTTTCTCTGTGTCGCGACATGTAAGTTGGGACATGCCGGCTTGTCAGTTTCTAAAGTGAATCCCTTTATCTTTGCTTTAGCCTGAAATTGCAGTAGAGTTTGTTTCCTCCTGGGATGTGGATGCAAAGTAACTGAAGCAGATTGAAGCTGGCAGTGACTAATGAAGTCTCTGCACACGTCAGCGAGTCAGTGGGTTTCTGCATATCGGGGAGGATGAGCGGGAGTAGCCAAAGCCTCTGTGAGATCAAGGCGCTTCTTCCCTTTCCCCTTGAGCCCAGCTACAAAGGGGGAGGGAGACTTAAACATCCCTCCTCCGCTCTTTCTAAAGACATCAGATTTGCAGTGTACAAATTTGTTACATTACTGATAATTCCCAGCTAGCTTCCTTGTTTAATGAGCCATTTCAGCTGCCTGAAGGTATTCTACATACAATCATTTTAATCAGTCACATAAAATTTATGAAGCTGCGATTCCAGTGAAAATTAGCAGGAATTAGAGCAGAGTTTCTTTGAGGACTCCTTGAGCTGCTGGCCACCTCGCTCCACCATTAGTGTCCTAGAAAGGATTCTGGGCCGGTGATGAACATCCCAGGGACCACCTTGCTCCTATTTTTGTTGTTTGGTCACCAAGTCGTGTCTGACTCTTTGCAACCCCATGGACTGCAGCACACCAGGCTTCTGTCCCTCACCATCTCCCAGAGTTTGCCCTAGTTCATGTCCGTTGAATCAGTGATGCCATCCAACCATCTCATCCTCTGTCACCCCCTTCTCCCCCTTCTTCCCCTTCTTCCCCTGTCTTCAATCTTTCCCAGCATCAGGGTCTTTTCCAATGACTTGGCTTTTTGCATCAGGTGGCCAAAGTATTGGAGCTTCAGTTTCAGCATCAGTCCTTCCAATGAATATTCAGGGTTGATTTCCTTTAGGATCGACTGGTTTGATCTCTTTGCTCTTTACCCAGCCTCAGTTTTCAGGAGTGTGGATGGCTTTTGCTTGTTTTGTTTTGCTTGTGGTCAGTATCTGCGTATATCCTTCTGTATCCCTTACACAGACAAGCCTTTGCTTTAGAAAATACCAGAGTAATTTCTTTATTTCTCTCTCTCGATGTTTTATTTTTGCTCCTATTTTTTAAGCCTTAAAGCAGTTTCAGGAACCCATAGCATCTCATTGCATTGATAAGGTTACGCATTTACTGTTTGCTTGGTGCATTAGAAATATGTTTTGAAAGACATCACTGGGCTTCCTCCCCTCGGTTCATCTCTCACAGTCTGTGCCCACACGGAGAGGAGCAAGATTTGTGTTTTCCAGCTCATTAAACTGACAGCAGAAATTAGTTTGTGGTATTAAAAACTAAAAAGTTAAATTACAGCTACATGTGTCCTTTACGCAATGGGCCATGCGGAAGATGTTTGATTTTAATGTTTGCTATAATGGAGAATTTAAATTACAGTGTTTGTCAAATCTCTAATCTTTGTTACAGGGCGGAATATTAATTACGCTTTTAAGTACGAGAGGTAAATAAAACGGGCATCCACCACACGCCCAGGGGTAAATTGCAGATTACCCACAACATGACAGAACACACTAAATGTCAGTTTCGTCAAACAAATTTAGAGGAACAGTGAGGCCATTAGCTTCCCGTCGTTCCTAGGCCCTTCTTGCAGCCAGCGACCATTTAGAGCAGCAGGGACCCCGAGCCGTCTGGAAGATGAAGGGGGTTAGATCGAATCAGCAAGATGAATGAGGAGACCCCACACTCAATTAGCTGATAACTGTCTATTAACTTCTGCAGGCGGTTTTGACTAAACAGCCGATTAACCATTGCACTTCATGGGGACTTGGGGAGCCAGGGCCCAGGGGCCGTGAGATGCTCAGTGGGGAGGAAATTTTCAAGCTCTGGTTTTTTTTTTTCCCTCTGCCTTCTACTTTCTCTCTTTGGGTCTGCTGAAGTAGTCAGAGTTTTCTATGGGTTTTGAGGATAAGCCATGAGCAGCAGCCCCACCCTGGCATTTCTCTTGGTTGGTCTTGCCGGGAACCCTGGTGGAAGGCTCTCCGAAGAGTGAGCCGGGTCCAGACAGCTGGGCACCTCCCCTGGGGAAGAGAACTCTGACTCTGGGTCCTTAGGATTCAGAAGAGAAAGAGTCTCCATCAGTGATCAGAGCCAGGATTTCTTCCTGAGGGTGTGGAAGGGATGCTGAGCAGGGAGTCCTCCACCCCCATACTAGCCTCACAGGGTGGGTGAAGCTTTCCAGGGAAGGCGTCATTCCTCAGCTTGGTGTTTTGTTACTGTTGTCGTTGTTTAATTGGAGTACAGTTGATTTACAATGTCGTGTTAGTTTCAGATGTGCAGCAAGCACAGTGATTCAGTTTGCATACATGTATCTATTCTTTCTCGGATTCTCTTCCCATATGGGTTAACACAGAGTGTTGAGCAGAGTTCCCGGTGCTCTACCGTGGGTCCTGCTGGTTACCTATTTGGTATCTCATCTCGTGCTCACCTTTTGCTGTGTTGAGAAAGCATTGCGTGGTATGGTATTCTTCTTGAGAAGAGCTGCACGTTTCCATATGAAATTGTTCAAGGAACAGTGTGACTTAAGGGGAAACAGGGAGACCAGAAATGGGAGAGGGAGGGAAAAATAAGACCAAGAAAATGTGGAAACTGAGTGTTAATTTCAGGAACTTTGAAGTTCTGAACTTACAGTCTTCAACTATGTGTATCAACTTGCTTTTTTTTGGAGGGGGGGTGCAAAGAATGCAGATATTATATAACACAAGCCATTTATCCGAATCCTTATGTATAATACCATTCATCATAAAATACTCCTGCTTGCCATTACACACACACACACACACACAGATTCATTTTTCTTTTGCTGTTTTGAGAAAGCTAAACAATGTATACTCAGTGCTCACTATGGCCAGATTGGGGCATTCCTCATGTGGAAATCTCCCATTGGGAGCAACTGTCAAGAGAGAATCGGGAAAAACACAACATGCAGAGGATGGATTCCCTGTGCGCTCCGTCACTCCATCATGTCCAGCTCTCTGCAACCCCCAGACTGTAGCCAACCAGGCTCATCTGTCCATGGGATTCTCCAGGCAAGAATACTGGACTGGGTTGCCATGCCCTCCTCCAGAGGTTCTTCCCAACCCAAGGATCGAACCCACATCTCCTGCATTGGCAGGTGGATTCTTTACCACTGAGCCACCTGGGAAGCCTGAAGGGGTTCCCTAAATCCATATTGTTATTTTGAGTTACAAAAGCTGTAGTCTCTCCTGAAGAAGCCTCCTTTAAAGAAGAGTTAAGACTTTCTCTAGCTCGTGGTTATCTGTTTTAATACCTGTGACTATAATTGATGCTTCACTTTATAGAAGATGATAACGGGATCTTTGATGATCTCTTGCATTACGTATCTGACGATCATTGATGTCTCTAATACCTAGTTGCACTTTGGATGATATTGAGTGAAAGTCACTCAGTCGTGTCCAACTCTTCGAGATCCCAGGGACTCTACAGTCCGTGAAACGCTCCAGACCAGAATACTGGAGTGGGTAGCCTTTCCTTTCTCAGGGGGATCTTCCCCACCCAGGGATCAAACCCAGGTCTCTCGCATTGCAGGCAGCTTCCTTACCAGCTGAGACACCAAGGAAGCCCAGTTGCACTTTGGATGATATGTAGGCATTGATGTGCTGGTGGATGCTGCAGCTTCTTTTTTTTTTTTCATTTATTTTTATTAGTTGGAGGCTAATTACTTTACAATATTGTAGTGCATCTTCTTTATAATCTTTACTAGAACCGTCAGAATGAGGGCAGTTTGCTCATCAAATACTGCACGACATTCTTAGGGGATAAGATCCCAATGAGCAAAGTTACAGTAATCAAGTGAAATAATTGTCGAGTGATTGCCTTGAAAAATAGGGACATATTGCTTAACCTGAACTTGAGCTCTCTCTTCTGTGCATCCCTCCAAAGCTGCTGCTGATTAGAGAGGGTGTTTATTTTGTAAGCTACAGTTAGAGGGACTCGTAATAGAAGAGGAGGGTAGGAGTAGACTTGAAGAAGACCACTACTGAAATGATAGTCCAGAGTTTAATCCATCTGCCTGTGCTCCCCGGTGCTGTGTAGAGTCTGTATCAAGCACGCTTCATTACTGCTCTCATCACTTCTGTGGTGGTCTTTCGTGCCCATCTATCTTGGCAACTTTGAGTTTCTTAGACATGAGAACTGACTTCTTCACCTGTATCCCAAGCTGCTCACACATGATTGGGCTCACAGAGAGTGCTTAGGAGCTGCTGAATAAATAGATACGAGAAAAGAGCAAAAGATGTCTTTTATGGATTCTTAAATACCCAAGAACAGCCGAGTTATTTGAAGTAGCCATCAGCTTCTAGAGATGGATCTGTCTTGTTTTCCGCTTCACTGTTGAGTCCTTCCCAAGCATCAGGGACTGCACTTCACTTGTTATTCTCACTTAATCCTCAGAAGCACCCTACAAGTAGGTGGTTTGCTCTCCCCATGTGGGGAGACCCAGACTTCAGAAATTGTCTGTGCCTTTCGCACAGAAACCCAGAACTGGCAAACTCTGTGTGGGGGTGGGGGGAGGGGAGGAAGCAGTAAGGAGTGGGGTGTGGATGTGGTGTCTTCTGGTCGCTGCTATTTAGTTGGTGAAATGAGAGGTATTCACCTCACAGAAGAGAGGGAGGGACTCATGGAGGTTTGAAGCAATGAGAGAAAATTCCCTGGTGGCTCAGATGGTAAAGAATCTGCCTGCAAGAAATAATCAGCAGACACTGGTTTGATCCCTGGGTTGGGAAGATCCCCTGAATGGCAGCCCACTCCAGTATTCTTGCATGGAGAATCCCGTGGACAGAGGAGCCTACAATCCATGGGGTCACAAAGAGTCGGACACAACTGAGCAACTAACTCTTCCATGCTTTCACTTTCAATCCCTATAATATTTTTCTCTGCTCAGTGTAACTTTTCCTGTCTAAGTATTACGTCCCAACTTCTCAGCTTCACCTCCAAAGCTTTCCACAAAATGATTCCAGGCCTTCACTGTGCATGTAGGCAGCTCAAACCCAATGTGTTTGGTTAAAAGTTGGTTGACTAATTATAAACTCTGAAATGCATAGCTGTATGATAGTAATTATAAGAATTAATGATTGTATTTTGTCAGAATGAAATGTTAAGGGAACTTCAAGTCAGTGGCCTAGAGATGCTGGGTGGAAATTCAACCCATCTTTCCAGCAGATGTTTTAGCAAATAGTTTTCCAGGTTCTCCATCTTCATATGAGCCCCAAATATTGCAGAGAATTTTCACATAGTTTTTGTAGGTCTCTACATCATCAGCAGATGAAATCCTGAGCATTCTCCCTTTGACCCAAGGAGCAAGACCCTTCATGGTAGAACATTCCTTTGCACAACAACCCCAAATCACAGGATTGAGAAAGAAATATGTGTGTGACTGAGGAGGATTTGGACTGTTTTTGCTATTCCCCCCCCCCCACCTCCAAGGGGTTTTCCAGGTGGTGCAGTGGTAAAGAATCCACCTGCCAATGCAGGAGACGCACATTCAATCCCTGGGTGGGGAAGATCTTATGGTGAAGGAAATGGCAACCCATTCCAGTATTCTTGCCTGGAAAATCCCATGAACACAGGAGCCTGGTGGGCTCCATACAGTCCATGGGGTCTCAGAGAGTCAAAGAGTTGGATGCAACTTAGCCACTGAGCAGGGCAGGGCACCACCCCCAGGAGGTCTTCACTGTTCCAGCTGCTCAAGACAGTAGCCTTCACAATGCCAGCTGTGATTTGTGCCAACTGCCATATAAGTCCGTGTCATATAAGTCTGCCATTGCATGGGGAGGCAGGTAAATTAAACGAAGCCATGAATCTCTTCTGTGTGTATAGTCTACGAAAGGGAAGCTTTTGAATACCTCCCACCCTGTTTCCTCCCCCTTCACTCTTTGAAGTGTGTGAGGCGCACCATAGCACGGGACAGATAGGTCACTATGTTTGAATTCGTTGAGGGTGGGAAGGGGGATGGCCATCTTTCTCTTTGCTTCAGAAATCAAAAGAAAATGCAGTACCTGCCGGGTACGTCTCCCCTGAAAGTTGCCAGCAGTATTCACTAGACAGCTCCTGGATAAGCAGATGGCTTCTTTAATGATTAAACCCAATTTTTCTAAAATGCTAATTAGTTAGAGAAGGATAATTTGAAAGTCTGTCATACTTTGCAGAAGAATGTCTTTTATGTCTGTGTTATTTGCTCCTACGAATCATACAGCCATCACCTGAGCTGGCTCAGTTTCTCGCTTTTTATTTAAATCATGTGACTCTTCAGTCACAAGAAAAGGGGAAAGACGGTTAATGAGGAAAAGGAGAACCGCCTTTTAGGATGAGTGCTCAGCTAAAAGGAAGGCTATCTTTCTGTTTGCAGAAATCAGCCTCTCTGTTACTTCTGAACTCAGCCTTTGGAACAGTCACTTCAGTGGCTTCATATGGCAGATGCATCTCAATTCATTTTTCTATGAATTTCCACAGAAACACAGAAAAACACAGTTGTCCCCAGGAAAGTGAGTTCTGACTCTGAGCTTGTCAAGCTAGAGGTCTTGGTCAGAATGGTTTGGAATAAATGAAGTAAAGGACTGGAGACCTGGCTTTTGTTCTGGTCACCTAGCCTTTCACAGATGTGTCTCCATTCATAACGTGAACTCCCCTGTTCTGCCTACCCTCGTCTGTTTGTTGAATGAGCCGCTCATCCTGTGGAATCGCCCATGTTCTGAGCTTGGCTGCCGCGTTCTCAGCCTGTCATCTAGTCTGCCCACTCATGACCTGTGCTTCCTGTGATCTGGGCGAGAGCGGAAACTGAATCGGCTCCTTGTTTTGGTTGGAACTGCTCATGGCCACACTGCATGGAAAAGCACGCAGCCCTCAGATTGATTACCGAGTGCTGTTTTTGCCAACCTGATCCATCCATTATAAAGTTCCACCTCAGCCTTTCACTTAATGGTTTTTTAAGCTACTGATGATGATTGCCTAGATCTATTATTTTATTAGGGGTTTCAAAATGGTGACATCCGAATTTCATCACTCCATCCATATTTATTAAATGCTGTCTTGGTTCAAATGTTTGGTTATCTTGAAATATATTTCCTATAGGAGACTTGAGATAAACATTTAATTCATTCCCTCTATTTTCCAGTTTCAGAATGAATTGGTGGCATAACCAGTAGTACCATTATGGGCTGAGGGATTGTAACATATTTAATGTGTTTGAACACTTTACAGTAACTAGTGTTGGCATGTTCAGAGCATCTCATCTCCTCTTTGGCCAGGAGACCCGCTTCAGGGTGTCTCTTGTGTTCTTTCAACATGACCCCAGAAATCTTTGGGAGTTCCCGTGTTGTCTGGTCCAACTGGATGGTCTCAACTCATCTAGTGCATTGTCTGCCCTGTGAAAATGGACAATTCTCCAAGAAACCTTGGGGTTTTTCAGTAGGTGATGGCACTTAGACAACACAATCTGGCTACAGGGGTGCTCGGTGAATCTGGTTTCTTCTAGACCTGTGTCAGCTGCTTTTACCACCATCTTGAAAGTTGTTGTCTGCTTACCTTTCTGCAGAGCCTGAGAAGCTCAGCATCTAATCCATCTCCTTTGTCTCTGTCCCTAGGAAGAGAAAGAGCACTGCCTATAATAAAGTACCATCATGGACATAATCATAAACTTCCATATACCCAAGCACACCATAAACAAAACTTTAAAACAAGCTACAGATTAGAAGAAAATATTTTTAATATTTATATATTGACGTATTAGTGGCCTAACTATAAAAAACTTCTAGACATCAATAAGAAAAGACAAAGTGAAGTGCAAAAATGAATATGAAATATACATAGGCAACTTACAGAATATCAATGTATGGCTAAGTGACATTTGAAAATATATTCAACCTTACATGTAATCAGATACATGCAGATCTATACAACATGAGATGCCATTGTTTTACTCATCAAATTGGCAAACATTTTTGACTGATATCAAGTGTTGGTGAATATGTGGGGAAACACAACTTGTTTAAATATGATAATTTAGTATAACTGGTATTCCTTTGAAGAATTCATTTTAATTTTGAAAAAACTTCATTACACATCATACCCCCCATATACACATACATAATAAATAAATAGTATATAAAGGCCAGATTATTTCCTTTTCACATCTTCCATAACAAGTAAGAACCTTTCCCTACCAATGTACCAAAGCACTAAAACAAAGTAGTTAGTTTTACCTTTTTCTATAAAAAAGAGAAACTTAATTCAAAATCAGATGAAAAATGTTTTAAGAATGACTTTTATATTTTTCCATGAAGAAAATTATTTTTTTCAATTAAGTGACCATTGTTTAGAATCAGTTAATAAGAAAAGATAGGCCTGAATTGGGAAGAGTGGTTGTTATATAAATTGATATTTTAGAAAGGTCAAATGACTAGTCAGCTGACCATTGTTTTGTTGCTTAGTCATTCAGTCCTGTCTGACTCTTTGCAACCCCATGGACTATAGCCTGCCAGGCTCCTCTATTGGTGAGATTCTCCAGGCAAGAATCTATAGAGTAGGTGCCCATTTCCTGACCCAGGGATCAAACCCCAATCTCCTGTATCAGCGGGGGGTTCTTTACCACTGAGCTACCTGCAAAGTCCCAACTGACCATAGGAATGCCTGTAAGTGATGAAACAGCAAAGCCAGTGCTTCTGAAACAGTTGCTCTTAGTTGTGTTCCATGCAGGTTGCTAGAGCCACTAAAGAAACAGTCTGTGTTTACCCCTGAATAAATTAACCAGCAGCTATATTTTAAACTTGGAATAGAGTTATTTTGTGGAAAATGTTCATCCTGCATGTTTCTGAATTTCTTGGATACTTAGCTCTGCGTCTCCAAGAGGTCACCTGGCTTTTATGATAAAGTCCCTGCTTAATTCAGATACAGAACACACAATTTTCTTGTTTATTGGACTTCAGTTTCTCTGTGTGCTGACATCAATGGCTTGCTCTGTTTTTATTAGACAAGCACTCCAATTTTTTAGTGAGCTTAACAAACTTCATCAAGAGGAGACTGGAAGTGCTATTCTGATATGACACACATTAAAAATTCCTCTTTCTCACTCATATTTATAGTCTGATGGAGGATAAACAGTATACCAATTTAGTCTTGCGGAAGAGTGACATTTTTGAAAGCTTTAAATTTCAAGATAATGTTCACACACGGAATTCAGCAACATTAGCCAACTGAGCAGGGACCAGCTCGCACTAATGTCACTTTATTCCCATTTTGCTCTGTTGTGGGCTGTACCCGTTTCCTATTTTCTGTGCTATCACTGGTTCCTGTCCCCCTGGATTCATATGGCCCTGATGTGAGAAATAAAACGAAACAAAAATATTACTAAGGATGACAGATACTGCATCTATTATTTTTACTGCTGACTTTTTTTTAATGTTTCAGAATCTTCAGTTGGTCTGGGAAATTATTGTAGGCACTCATGTGAGCTGTGAGTTACTCCCAAGTGGAAGATGTGTATGTCAGAAGAGCAGAGCGTGTGTGTGTCTGTGTATGTGTCTATGTGTGTGTGTTGGTCCTCTCTGAAGCCTCTTTTTGGAAGGGGCTGCTGAAACCATCATCAAACAGTTACAAAACATGAGCTCTCACCCTCCAGGCCAGATAGAGAATGGGGGGTGGGGGGGTAGGGAAAAGTTGGACTCACAGGGAATTTCTATTTGGTTGGAAAAATAACCAGGGAAGTGGGGAAGAGACCCGAGCAGATAGGAAGAATGAAGGAGAGTGATCATTAAGTATATTTCAGGATTTACCCAATGGTTTTTCCTTCTGGGCTGTTATAGGGATAATGTTAAGTTCAAGTTATCCCAAAGCAAGAGTTGTGGGAGTTTTTTCTGTTCCTCTTTATCACTTAGAAAAATTCAAGGAAAACATCTTAATTCCATGTTATATGTTTTCAAGCTGCCGCATTTGCCAAGGGTCCTTTCTATTCTTAACACAAACTGGAAGCTAGAGGATTTAGCTGTGGGCAGCACGTGTCAATTCCAAGTACTGACCTGGACCTTCAGATTCATTAGATGTGCATCATAGTCAGGGTCTCTGTCTCTTATCTCTCCTTCTCATACACAGTTATGTTCATCCTATATTTTTATAATTTGGAAATAATATGTTGAATCAGATAATTGCAGTTTGACAGAAAACAACAAAATTCTATAAAGCAATTATCCTTCAATTAAAAAATAAATTAAAAAAGAAGCAACCAAAAAAATACATGGACCTCAATGTCCACAGTAGCATTATTTACAATTGGCAAGATATAGAAGCAGTGTAAGTGTCCATCCACAGATAAATGGAGAAAGAAAATGTGGTATATAAACACATGCATATGCAAACATACAGATGTGTATATATTATGGAATGCTGCTCAGCCATTAAAAATTAAATCTTGCCATTTGCAACATCATGGATTGACTTGGAGGGTGTTATGCTAAGTGAAATAAGTCAGGCAGAGAATAAATACTGTATGACATTACTTATAAGTAGAATCTAAAAAATACAACAAAGTAGTGAATATAACAAAAAAGAAATAGATTCTGATACAGAGAAAAGCAGTTACCAGTGGGGAAAGGCAAGATAAGGGTAGGGGATTAAGAGGTACAAAACTACAGTGTATTAAATAAATAAGCTGCAAGGATACTTTATACAGCACAGGGAATATAGCCAATATTTTATAATAACTATAAATGGAGCATAATCTTTAAAAATTGTGAACTACTATGTTGTATACCTGAAGCATATAATACTGTAAATCAACTATACCTCAATAAAAAAATTTTTAAAGAAAAAAAAGAACAAATATAGACAAGTATAATTTGAGTTTTTCTCTTTTCTTAATTGCCTTTGATCGACAGATCTTAGCTGATGGTAGAACCTGATTTCTAGTGGAAGACAGCTCTTTATTTTATTTTATTATTTTTTGGCTGCACCACACAGCATGTGGGATCCTAGTTCCCAAACCAGGGATCGAACCCATGTCCCTGGCATTGCAAGCTTGGAGTCTTAACGACTGGATCACCAGGGAAGTCCCCTAGAAATATTTGTCCTAGTACAGTTCTAGGACAGGATATACAGCAAAAAGAATTAAGCCTCGCCCTCATACAGTGGACACTAACATTTGCTGAGAAACATAGTAATATACCTGTTGGCTGAGCATAAAAATGATGGCTCCCTAACCATATCCAGATAATGCTTTCCAATCAGAGGTTCCTTTGAAATTCAAGGGGGAAGAAAAGTTTTATCAGTCAAACACTCTACTGTTAAAAAGCTTTGGGTACTTGGACTCCCTCCAGAAAATAGCAGATTCCATTCCTAATTCTGTTAATTCCAAAAATAAAACACAGGGTATTGGAATTATTTTGTCCACGTGTGTTAGTTCAACATATGAGTCTGTGGATTTTCTCACAATAAACAATACATTCCTAGTACCTTTTTAATTGTAATTTGTGATAATAATGGAAATCATCAGAGTCATAGAAAAGATATGCATGATTTTTGAAGTGATTCTAGATTGTAATACATGTAATTTCAACTTCTTTTAAATGAAAGTCAACATTTTCCAAATTTTCCTTTTACAACTACTAAGTTTGAGAAAGGCTAATTTTTCATCATGTTTGTATAATATGACTCATTATTTGAGCCTTTTCAACATGAAATGTTTATAGTTATGTGTGTGTACATGTGGACAGATAACCTAACAGCTACTTGCCTAAGAAGTCCACTGAGTTTGTTCCTCTTTCCTGGCCTGTGTCCCTTGCAGACACCCTGACCAATCAGTGGAGCAGTCTAGGTCATCTTTGCCACTGGGTGACTCAAAGCAAAGCTGTAGTCTTAAGTGGTAGGTTAATGAAATCATGAACTCAGATCATGAACTCCTTATTGCCAAATTCAGACTTAAGTTGAAGAAAGTAGGGAAAACCACTAGACCATTCAGGTATGACCTAAATCAAATCCCTTAAGGTTATACATCAGAAGTGACAAATAGATTCAAGGATTAGATCTGATAGACAGAGTGCCTGAGGACTATGGATGGAGGTTCGTGACACTATACAGGAGGCAGTGATCAAGACCATCCCCAAGAAAAAGAAATGCAAGAAGGCAAAATGGTTGTCTGAGGAGGCTTTACAAATAGCTATGAAAAGAAGAGAAGCAAAAGGCAAAGGAGAAAAGGAAAGATATTCCCATTTGAATGCAGAGTTCCAGAGAATAGCAAGGAGAGCTAAGAAAGCCTTCCTCAGTGATCAATGCAAAGAAATAGAGGAAAACAATAGAATGGGAAAGAAGAGAGATCTCTTCAAGATAATTAGAGATACCAAGGGAACATTTCATGCAAAGATGGGCTCAATAAAGGACAGAAATGACATGGACCTAACAGAGGCAGAAGATATGAAGAAGAGGTGGCAAGAATACACAGAAGACCTATACAAAAAAGATCTTCACGTCCCAGATAATCACGATGGTGTGATCATTCACCTAGAGCCAGACATCCTGGAATGTGAAGTCAAGTGGGCCTTAGGAAGCATCACTACAAACAAAGCTAGTGGAGGTGATGGAGTTTCAGTTGAGCTATTTCAAATCCTAAAGGATGATGCTATGAAAGTGCTGCTTTCAATATGCCAGCAAATTTGGAAAACTCAGCAGTGGCCGTAGGACTGGAAAAGGTCAGTTTTCATTCCAATCCCTAAGAAAGGCAATCCCAAAGAATGCTCAAACTACCACACAATTGCACTCATCTCACGCACTAGCAAAGTGATGCTCAAAATTCTCCAAGCCAGTCTTCAACAGTTTGTGAAACATGAACTTCCAGATGTTCAAACTGGATTTAGAAAAGGCAGAGGAACCACAGATCAAATTGCCAACATCCATTGGATCATTAAAAAAGCAAAAGGGTTCCAGAAAAACATCTACTTCTGCTTTATTCACTATGCCAAAGCCTTTGATTGTAGTTCACAACAAACTGTAGAAAATTCTTCAAGAGATGGGAATACCAGACCACCTGCCCTGCCTCCTGAGAAATTTGTGTGCAGGTCAAGAACCAACAGTTAGAACTGGACATGGAACAACAGACTGGTTCCAAATCGGGAAAGGAACATGTCAAGGCTGTATATTTAACTGCTTATTTAACTTATATGCAGAGTACATCATGTGAAATGCTGGGCTGGATGAAGCACAAGCTGGAATCAAGATTGCCAGAAGAAATACCAATAACCTCAGATATGCAGATGACACCACCCTTATGGCAGAAAGCGAAGAAGAGCTAAAGAGCCTCTTGATGAAAGTGAAAGAGGAGAGTGAAAAGTTGGCTTAAAGCTCAACATTCAGAAAACTAAGATCATGGCATCCGGTCCCATCACTTCATGGCAAATAGATGGGAAAACAATGGAAACAGTGGCAGATTTTATTTTGGGGGGCTCCAAAATCACTGCAGATGGTGACTACAGCCTTTAAATTAAAAGACGCTTGCTCCTTGGAAGAAAACTTATGACCAACCTAGACAGCATGTTAAAAAGCAGAGATGTTACTTTGCCAACAAAGATCCATCTAGTCAAAGCTATGGTTTTTCCAGTAGTCATGTATCAATGTGAGAGTTGGACTATAAAGAAAGCTGAGCACTGAAGAATTGATGCTTTTGAACTGTGGTGTTGGAGAAGACTCTTGAGAGTCCCTTGGACTGCAAGGAGATCCAACCAGTCCATCCTAAAGGAAATCAGTCCTGTGTGTTCATTGGAAGGACTGATGCTGAAGCTGAAACTCCAATACTTTGGCCACCTGATATGAAGAACTCATTTGACTCATTTGAAACTCAAAGACTCATTTGAAAAGACCCTGATGCAGGCAAAGATTGAAGGTGGGAGGAGAAGGGGACGACAGAGGATGAGATGGTTGGATGACATCACCAACTCAATGGATATGAGTCTGAGTAAACTCCAGGTGTCAGTGATGGACAGGGAAGCTTGGCGCGCTGTCCATCGGACATGAATGAGCAACTGAACTGAACTGAACTGAAGTAATGAAATCAGCCGTCACTTCTCAGTCGCTGGGGAGGAAGGCCGTGTCTAGTCTGCCAGCGGCCACACCAGCCTATCAGGTCATCTTATCACAGCGTCAAGAGGTGAACTCTGAAAAAGACCCAATCAAGGTCCAAAGCCTGACTTGTCTCAACGTAAAACTCTTTTCTCTGTGATTAACACAGGCCATGTGTACTAGTCAGTGAGAACTGGAAGGCATCTGCGTGGGTGCTGAGCATCTACAAGCCATGGATGCAGTGGTTTCTCAGGTGATGATGCAGTGAGCAGCCTTGTTAGAAGAACAATCCAGGGACTTCCCTGTCGATCCTGTGGTTAAGACTTTGCTTTCCAGTGCAGGGGACACGGATTCAATCCCTGGTTGGGAAACTAAAATCCCACATGCCTCGCAGCCAAAAAACCAAAATATAAAACAGGAACAATATTGTAGCAAATTCAATAAAGACTTTGAACTAGTCCACATCAAAAAAAAAAAATCTTTAAAAACGCTCTTACCTTGGTTGTCAGCTGCAAAGTCCTAGCTGGTAAAGAAAACTAGCCTTTATTTTCTGTGTCTGAATTTAAGCAACTAATAAAGTTTGCTTAGTGATGCCATTGAGTCTTATGAAGATGGTTTTATCTCAATGCAGGAAACTATGCCAGAGGTCTCAAGTTGCCTAGCCATGTGGTCATGGGCAACTTAATACCACCATGCCTCAATTTCCCTGTCTTTAAGACTGGGATAATAATAGCAATTTCTTCACTGGGTTGTTTTGAGAATTAAGAGCTAATGCATGTAACGTCTCTGGTTTATCTCAAGTCCTACAGAAGTTTCGGTAATTGTTATCCTCATTGTTTTTCTATCAGCTATTGTAGTGATGGTACTTTTGCATTGAAAATATTGATATTTAAGACGTAGGACCGTTTTTTCCTTTTCCTTAACATTTTACCTTTAAAAACAATATCATCTGGTAGCCCTCACAGATCCATCTTTGAGGTGACAGCCCCCTATTCATTGAGGTTTATTCAGCTGAATCTGGGCAATTTGGTATAATGTATGCATTCTTTGACGCAACCAATATCTATTTCATCCCTACTGTGAGGAAAAATTAAATACTTCTTCTCCGTTCCAGCCTCTGCCCCCGTCCTTAATTAAGTCGAAGCACACACTTAATTGTAGAATCCAGAACCAGAAAGCCTTTTGCCTTTCCCTTCTTATGTCTATATGCAATCTGCAAATCCTCAAGTTTTGCCTGCCCTGTAGAATTTCAAATGACAGATCATTTAAAAATAAAGACGCCTTTTTTATAACCGAGCACTGACCTTCAGGTCAGTGTTACCAATTTTTGTCTGTCACAGTCTCTGTTGGTGTAACCCAACATAGCAAGACCTCTAATAGAGATGGACAAGTCAGGCTCGTTGGAGAATCATGTCCTGTAACCCTGAGTTGCAATTAACCATGGGTGAGACTTAGGTCTGAACTGAAGTTGACCTTTGTATTCCTTCCCCTTGAATCTGCTCCCATCCTGATCCTCTGAGAAACGTCACCCAGTTCAGGTTCAGGGAGGAAACGAGGAGAAGCAAGACTTATTTCTGTTTTTCCCCCACCCATGCTTTGCTTGGGTCTCCTAACTGGTGGCCATTGTCCTGCTGCTCTTCCTCCCATAGGACACGATGCTGAACACATCATTCTTCACCCTGTTCTCTTTACCGACTCTGATTCATGCCTGTCACATAGTTAATAATTTGCCAAGGATTTTTCTTCCCTTTCCCTTGCCCTTGTTTCTTGTTTTTATTTTTATGCCAGGAAAGAAATATAAGAGAAATATTTGAATAGAATATGCATGAAGGGCCATCCTTTTCATTTGACTTCATCCCACATTTCTTTCTTTCTCCTCTTTTGTTCTAGTTTGGAAATTTAGGACTATAACTATGTTTTTCCTCCCTTTTAATTTTTTTCCAAGCAGTATTATAGGGTTTTTTAGTAGAATTTGTTTTTTAGAGAAGTTTTAGGTTTACAGCAAAATCAAGCATAAAGTATAGTGAACCTTTTCAGATTGGTCTCTTTCATTTGGTAATATCCTTTTGCTTATTTTGTTTTCCATCTATTCTTGCATGTTGTCTACTTATTCCATTAGAGGCTTTAGCCTATAACTCATAGTTATTTTAAATTCCCAGTCTGATAATCCCACCATCCCTGCTGTAGGAGCCTTATCCTAATGCTTCCTCTGTCTCTAAATTGTGTTTTTTGCCTTTTAGTATGCCTTGTAATTTTTTACTGATGCCCAGACTTGATGTACCAGGGAAAATGGACTTCTGCAAATAGGTCCTTAGTCACATGATAGTAAGGTGTTGGAGAGGCAAGGAGACCCACAATTGGGTCTCAGCCTTTTAGTGAATTTGTGTCCCGAGCTGTGACCTTCGCAGGCACTTCAGTAGCCCCCTCCTTGGATGGACAGGATGGCTGCAGGGGGCTGGGTTTGGATAACTTTCCTTCCCCCAGATTGGTTAGACTGATAAAACCACAACAGGTTAGCCTCTAGGAAAATAATATTCTTGAGGGCAACTGTTTTAAAAAGCATAGAATGCTTTGAATGTATTTCAAGTAGGCTACTTTCCTCCTCATGCTGCTGAAAGCCAGAGGTGATTCTTTTTTTTCATTTATTTTTATTAGTTGGAGGCTAATTACTTTACAATATTGTAATGGGTTTTGCCATACATTGACATGAATCAGCCATGGATTTACATGTATTCCCCATCCCGATCCCCCCTCCCACCTCCCTCTCCACCCGATCCCTCTGGGTCTTCCCAGTGCACCAGCCCCGAGCACTTGTCTCATGCATCCAACCTGGGCTGATGATCTGTTTCACCCTAGATAATATACATGTTTCGATGCTGTTCTCTGGAAACATCCCACCCTCGCCTTCTCCCACAGAGTCCAAAAGTCTGTTCTGTACATCTGTGTCTTTTTTTCTGTTTTGCTTATAGGGTTATCATTACCATCTTTCTAAATTCCATATATATGCGTTAGTATACTGTATTGGTCTTTATCTTTCTGGATTACTTCACTCTGTATAATGGGCTCCAGTTTCATCCATCTCATTAGAACGGATTCAAATGAATTCTTTTTAATGGATGAGTAATATTCCATGGTGTATATGTACCACAGCTTCCTTATCCATTCATCTGCTGATGGGCATCTAGGTTGCTTCCATGTCCTGGCTATTATAAACAGTGCTGCGGTGAACCACTTGTAAAAGAATGAAACTAGAACACTTTCTAACACCATACACAAAAATAAACTCAAAATGGATTAAAGATCTAAATGTAAGACCAGAAACTATAAAACTCCTAGAGGAGAACATAGGCGAAACACTCTCCGACGTAAATCACAGCAGCAGCATCCTCTATGACCCACCTCCCAGAATATTGGAAATAAAAGCAAAAATAAACAAATGAGACCTAATTAAACTTAAAAACTTTTGCACAACAAAGGAAACTATAAGCAAGGTGAAAAGACAGCCCTCAGATTGGGAGAAAATAATAGCAAACGAAGCAACAGACAAAGGATTAATCTCAAAAATATACAAGCAACTCCTGCAGCTCAATTCCAGAAAAATAAATGACCCAATCAAAAAATGGGCCAAAGAACTAAACAGAGGTGATTTTTTTCCCTCCAATCTTTACTTTGAGAACCAGGTAGGGCTCCTGAAGATAAAATTCAAAAAGGTGTGAGGTCCTCCTTAAGTCTGGACCCTGCTGGAGTTTTTAAGTCTCAGGCTGATCCACACTGAGCCTCCAGTAATTCAATTACAGTTTGGGTTTTTCTGCCCCAGTGCTGATTCTCACATAGGTTTCTGCTCATGTGTTTCTGCTCTGGTGAGTTGTGATTCTCTATATCCACGTGTTTGTAATTCGGGGGACAGTCATTGCCCTGTGACATCAATTATCTTACAAGTTAAGTCAAACAATTGTCTATTCAGCTTTTTACTTGTTTTTAGGACAGAACAATGACCTCCAAGCTCCTTCATGCCCAACATTAAACTGAAGTCTTCTCCTTAATTTTTTATGCTCCATTGATATTTATAAGAACATTTTGTTGTTGTTGTTGTTGTTGTTACTAAGGTCTTTGAGATTCATGCAAATCCAAATTTGGAGATTGGAGGTTTAAATATTTCAGACAAACCATTTCTTAAAAATCAAAATGGAAAATAAATTTACCTGTGTCTTTAGATAAGATCGCAAAGAAAAATTGCCTCCACTTTAGGAGTTTTCCTGCACAAAACACTATTTCATTAAGTTCACAATGTTTTTCTGACAGTTTTAAAAGTTTTCACTTGAGGAAAAAAAAAAACAAACCTGAAACACAAAGTCCAAAAGAGAAATAGAGAAAAAAAACAAGAGAGAGAGAATAAATTTCAATTTATCCAGTCATTCCCAACCCTCAATTCTAAATCTAACCTTCCTCAACCATCTTAATTATGGAATACAACATTTAATTGCATATGAGGAAAAACCAGAAATCCCAAGCAGTGACTCATAATCTCTGTGACCAAGCAAGCTACTTTTGATTAGTAGGTTGTAAATAAACTCTTTTCTAATGCTTTGCTATGACAATTGTTAATTCAACTGCTTTTTTTTGTTAATTCCTACTTTTTACAGTGCATATTTAGTCATGAGGTGATAGAGTATTCACACCTGAAAGCAATTTGGTGAAAATTATAATGTAACTTGTATGGAAATGTAAATTAATGAAATACTTTGTTAGGCAAAGCACATGGTTCTAGAATGAGTACCTTTGGGGTCAAGAGAGATCTGGGGTGTGATTCCAGCTCCACAATTTGGACAATTTAACTTCTTGAGACTCAGCTCCTTCATCTGTAAAATGAGAAGTAAGAATAGCTCTTTCCAGGTTGAAAAAAGTGAAAGTCAGTCATGTCCGACTCTTTGCGATCTCATGGACTTTAGCTTGCCAGGCTCCTCTGTCCATGAAATTCTCCAGGCAAGAATACTGGAGTGGGTTGCCATTTCCTACTCCAGGGGATCCTCCCAACCCAGGGATCAAACCCAGGTCTCCCACATTGCAGGCAGATTTTCCATTACTAGGATTAAATGAGAGAACACTTGCAGAGCACTGCCACACCGTAGTTGTGTATTGTATGGCGGTTTCCACTCTCTTCCTTTCCAACACAATTAAGTGCCTAAGTGTGTATTAGCAGAGAGCAGAAGTACCCAAACACATGCTTTGTTTGGACCACATAGTCTTTTTAATTTTTTAATTTGAATTATTTGACAATACTTAAAATTCAATTCCTATAAAATCTGAATTTAGGGTTTCTCCTGATTTACAACGTCTGGGCCCTCTATGGGGCATCCAGCCTCTGGAGCTGAGTGGCTGTCTCCCTTTCCGCTTCTCCGGCACCCACCACTCCTTATCGTCTTAGTCCTGTTTCACTCCCTTGTGAGGCCTGCCTGTCTCCCAGTGAGACGCCTGTGTCTGTGGTCAAACGGTGAGGTTAATGCAGGAAGGCTTGCTGAGGACGTGGGAGGCGGGTTTTGACGGTTCACAGGCACAGAGTGTATGGTTAATGGACATGAGCTTACAGCTGTGAGTCTCCGGACTGGACCTCTGCTTGGTTTGAGTAGGTTCTCACCAGTCCTTAATGGCCTTCTTTTGTGCTTCAGGAAGATCAGCAGTGGGGTGTGTAGCGTGACCTCACTGAAGTTCACACACGGGGAGATGAGAAAGGAGAAAGATTTTTCCAGTACAAGCTTGGTTTTTATTGTTGCACACACACCCTCTCTACCACCTCATCCCACCAGGGGTAAGAAGCACTTTCACTGCCATCTCCTAACCTGAAAGGATTAGAGAAACACAAGAGAAGACAGAGAGGGAGGGAGGTCTGGCGAACTTGCCCGTGTCTCTCTTCATAGGCAGAACAGAAGAGAATATTGAGGCAATTATCTGCATAAATCAGCCTGAAGCACATTAAAGAAATTCCAACAGAAAGGGGACGTTTATGCCTGAATAATGGCGTTAATTATCTCCGGCCTCCACTTTAGCGCTCCTGGGGAAACCTGGCTTAAGAGTGCTTTTCCAGTGAGCTGGCAGACTCGGAGGTGGAGAGAAATGGTATTGTCATAACTGCAGCTGTGGACCTGGGGTCCCTGCTGCCTCTGCCCAGAACACCTGTTGAGGATATCCAAGCCCGCATTCTGCTGCCCAGACTCATGTGGCGGTCTGGAGGAGAGGGGGTCTCTGCGGAAGACGAGCAGGTTCGGCAAGCTGGCACCTAGAGGAACCATGCAGCTTACTTTGCAAAATCTTCACAGCTTTTTACTCTAAACGCATAATTTCAAAAATTTTTTTTGAAATATAGTTGACTTACCATGCTTGTTAGTTTCAAGTGTACAACAAAATGATTCAGTTTTATATATATATATATAAAAGAAGATATGAATATACATATTCTTTTTTAGACTTTTTCCATTATAGGTTATTATAAGATACTGACTATAGTTCCATGTGCTATGTAGTGGGTCCTTGTTGGTTATCTGTTTTATATATAATAGTGTGTATATGTAAATCTCAAACTTTAACTTATCCCTCCCACCTTCCCTTTGATAACCTTAAGTTTGTTTTCTATATCTGTAAGTCTATTTCTGTCCTATAAATAAGTTCATTTCTATCATTTATATATTCCATGTATAAGCTACCCCCTGGACTGTACCCCACTAGGCTCCTCTGTCCATGAAATTCTCCAGGCAAGAATACTGGAGTGGGTTGCCATTCCCTTCTCCAGGGGATCTTCCTGACCCAGGGATCGAACCTAGGTGTCTCACATAACAGGCATAGTCTTTACCATCTAAGCCACCAGGAAATCCCCATATAAGCGATATCATGTGATACTTGTCTTTCTCTGACTGACTTCACTTGGTATGATAATCTCTGCATCCACCCATGTTGCTGCAAATGGCATTATTTTATTCTTTTTTATGGCTGAGTAATATTCATATATATTGTGTGTGGGGGGGGGGGGTTCTCTCGTGGCTCAGATGGTAAAGAATCCACCTGCAATGCAGGAGACCCAGGTTTAGTCCCTGAGTTGGGAAGATCCCCTGGAGAAGGAAATGGTAACCCACTCCAGTATTCTTGCCTGGGATTATATATATCTATTTATCCATTCATCTGTCAATGGACATTTAGGTTGCCTCCATGTCCTGGCTATTGTGAGTAGTGCTGCTATAAATATTGGAGGGTATGTATCTTTTAGAATTAGAATGAGTACATCAGATGTATGCCCAGGAGTAGGATTGCTGGATCATATGGTAGCTCTATTTAGATTTTTGAGGAGACTCCATACCATTCTCCACAGTGGCTACACCAATTTATAGTCCCATCTTTACAGCTTTCACATTGTCATAGAAGTTATAGATCATTTTCATTTTTCTGTTTAAAAATGTATCTTTTTTTCACAACAACTTTTAGCAATAAAAAAGGGGCAACTTATTAATGTTCTGCCTTCTAAGTATGAATCAAAAGATTATTATAACTACAGGCAAGAAAGCATTTGGATTATGTGGCATTTTGAAATGAAAATAAAGGTTATCCATATGGTCTGATGTTGTCAATGCCTCACACTGCATTAGTAATCACCAAATATGGGGGTTGATTTTGATTATGCGGCTCATTTTAAATTGTGCCATGTCCTGGGTCAGTCAGAGTCAAGATGATTTACTAGAAATAGCTGCTGCTTTCTTGTGTAAAAGCTGCTAAGTGCTTAAGCAGAATTAGAATATTTAGGACATCGTACTTTTGGTTTTATGGTGCTACGGTCATCTTAAAGCTTCTCACTTTATACCTTCTTAAGCATCTCTAATTCTATTCTTGTCTGTCCTGTATGCATCAAAAACCTCCAGTAGTAAGAGCTATAAAGTATGTTTTATCCGTGTATGTGAATGTCAGTTTCCCTTAGGTTTTATAGCTTTTGTCCTGGTCTCTGTAACTTAAAGGATTATGAGCTTCTGGTGGTTAATGAGAAAGATTCAAAGGCCAGGGTTAACCTTTGTCTCCCAAAGACCTGGAGCTGTCCCTGCCTTCCAAGGCCTTTTTGCATCTCGTTCACCAAGGGGCTGGGGGAAGCCCGGGGACTCACATTCTTCTGCAGACCTGCAGGAAAAGCCAACAACTTGCCTTTTCTTTTTATCCTTCTGCCCTGTTGACCAGCCTTGATGGAGAACCACTCTGGGTTCATTTGGGATTAGGTCCAATGTCACAGCCGTCTGAGGGTCAGAGGGCTGTGTCCCATGCAGGCTCCCGGGAGCCTCCTCCTTTTATGCATGCACTCCAGCGTGAACACCATTGATTCCACACGCGTGACTCTCGATCATTGGTCAGGGCACGTGGTCCATCCTTGCGTGTGTCTACATAACGAACTCTCTGTCCCAAGGAAACTGGCCCAGAAGCGGAAAGAGACAATGAGCAGCACAAGGCAGGAGATGACGGTGATGGTGAGCTCCATGGACAAGAGCTACGCCGAGCAGGGCACCAGCTGCGACGAGGCCTTCTCCTTCATGGACACGCACAACCTCAACGGGAGATGTGAGTGGGCGCGCTTCCCACCTTCGGGGCAGCTCTGGGGCCCGGGGGTTAGGAAACAAAACCTCCCTAGACAATTCTTAGGCGCTGTCGGTTTTGCCAGTCCCTTCAGATGATGCTGGACACATCCCCCTGTGCCACGGTGGCTTAGGAACGATGCTGCAGGAGGGAGGGATGGGAGCAGGTCACAGGCAACCATGGCCACGCGTCTGTAAAGACTGAGAGCTGTGACATCAAGGCGGCCCTCCCCGCCCGCGGACGCACCTGCTTCCCACCCTCCCTGCTGTTCCTCAGCTCCTGTTTGTGAGCGAGCCAGGTGTGGAACCACACGGGGGAAGCCTGTTCTAAAACAGCTTACTAAATGGCAGTAACAAGCTAATTGTTTATTTGTTTAGCTGACACGTTCTGCCTTTATTACAGGGCCATTAGTGGCAATTAATAAGTTAAACTGTATTTCCACTTCAGAAGGCTTACGTCTCCCACCAGGTGGGTACAGGGAGCTCAGCTAACACCTTCCCCCTGCCATCCAGGTACAGGGCACTATTTTAGGAAGCTTAACAATTACACGGATTGTTGGAAATATAGTATTTCTCGCCTCGTCCCCCCGTGATCTTCTAGGGGACCTAGATAAATCCACGGGCTGTGCCTCGTGATGTGGTTCCCAGCCCTGCTGGTTTCAAGGTCAGAGGTCTCCTCACCTCGTGAAATTCATGCCCAAAGGCTGCCGCCGACCCTGGCTGCGTTAATCAGGATGCTGGGCAACAAAGGGATGGATTAAGGGGAGCTGTCACCAGCAGTGATAAAAATAAAGGCTGGGGCTTGGCACAGACCCGCAGCCTCCGCTGCAAGAGGGCTGCTGCCAGTGCACTGCTCACTCCTGTCCTGACCACCCTCCTGGGGTGTTCGAATCAGCGTCTCCCCCAGTGCTTCCCCCCCACATCACGCACAATGTGGTTTCTTCTTCTCCATCTCCTCCCACACCTGCCTTTCCCCCCCACATTCAGCAAAGCTTCATAGAAAGGCCTGTTTTCTTCTTTCCACAGTGGCTACGCTTGTCCACCTTGTCCCAGTTAGAGGTCCTACATGTATTTATCCACGTGCAGCCCCCACTCTCTGGCATGGGACTTCAGCACACGCCGCTCCACCTGGGCGGGTGGGACGCCCTCCTCATCCATGGTCACTGTCCTTTGCCCTTTTGTGTTATTTTCAGTGTAGGTGGCAGAATCTGGGGTACTTAGCTTTACCACAAATTCCTTCCTTTTTTGGAGGCTTTTCTCTGCTTTTTTGTAGCAAATACTACCTTTTCCATTTCAAAAGTATGTAATGCATTTCACTGCCAAAATAAAACAACTGAGGATGCATTTGTTGGGTGGGAGGGTTGAAGGGAGAAGTCCTTCCCACTACAGACAAGATGAGAATTTGTGTTTGCGGGTGACAGAAGATGAGATGGTTGGATGGCATCTCAATGGACATGAGTTTGAGCAAGCTCCGGGAGATAGTGAAGGACAGGGAAGCCTGGCATGCTGTAGTCCATGGGGTTGCAAAGAGTTGGATAGAACTGAGCGACTGAACAAGTTATTTCTTGAACATCGGTGTGAAGGGACTATTCGGATACACATCCTCTCTTTCCAGGATCACCTGTTTATGTTCCAAATCATCTGTGTCATGGTGAAATTGCTCACAAATAAATTTACCTGGGCTTACCTACCCAAAAAGCAGAAACCTACGTTAAGAGTTTCTAGGCTTTCAAAGTTTGAGCAATAGAAGGTATTTGCCTCTGGGTAGGATATTTAGTTTGGCATTGACTTTTTAAAAAATGAATCTATCTGTGGGAATCTAAAACTGCTCCTATCGAGAGGGCCGCTGCAGACTTGGGGGCAGCTTGGGGCTCGCTGGCCATGAGGGATTACCTGTTTCTCCCATCAGTGCAGCCAGTGGAGGAGATACAGCAAGAAGCTTTTTTTTCCCACTCTCTGAGCAATGGGTGGGTCTCATGGAATCCCATCCACAGAGACGCTCATGGTTAACTCCATCATCACAACATTCTCTTAATGCCTTTAACATGTGCCGTGTGTGCATGTGTGCTATGTCACTTCAGTCCAACTCTTTGCGACCCCATGGACTGTAGCCCGCCAGGCTTCTCAGTCTATGGAATTCTCCAAGTAAGAATACTGGAGTGAGTTGCCATTTCCTTCTCCAGGGGATCTTCTCCACCAAGGGATCAAACCAGTGTCTCCTGTGGCTCCTGCATTGCAGGCAGATTTTTTACCACTGAGCCACCAGGGAAGCCCAATGCCTTTATCGTAAGAGAGCAATTACTGGAGGAGGAAACTCTCAGGAAATGTACTCATTAGACCACTAGACTTCTAGCCTTAAACCTACTGCAAGCCTGGGCATGTTTGAGATCTTTCAGGGTTGGGAGGTGAGTACCTTTTAGGAATGAGATAGTGAGAAAACTGAGGTTGGAGAATTTAAAAAGAATTCTGAGCACATTTACAACAGTGTGGAACAATCTGTCCACCAAAGCAAACAGGAGTTGTGCAGAAAACAAAGGAGAAGTAGTTATGGAGAGTTGGGGGGGGGGGTGGTTAATCTTTAAACAGAAAAGTTTTTAAATACATTTTTTAAAGGTGAAAATAGACATAATTCTTTTGTATCTGCACATTGTATTTTGCACATTTTTACAAAACAAATACAAATGTCAGCAGGTAACAGGCATTTTACTTCCTGACCCTGGCATGTTACTCGGAGTTTTTTATCCTTATTTTTATCAATCACTCTCTTTTTTTCCCTGGAGATTTATCGTAAACATGCATCATAACTGTGATACTTCTCTATTTTAGCAAAATGTAAATGACAGGCAGCCTAGGTTCCAGTTCTGTCATTTACTAATTCGGTACTTTTAAAACATAAACACAGAAAAAACCATTGTCTGAAAGGGAACTACTCCAAGAGAATGAAAATGTATCAGTGTGTCATCAGAATAAAGATAAGATGCAGTCACCACAGGGATTTGGTTGGTAGTGCCCTATTTAACACCCGTGTAAGTGGCATTAAGGGATTCATTCCCCAATGGCTCAGCAGGTAAAGAAACTGCCTACCAATGCAGGAGATGCGGGTTCAATCCTTGGGTTGGGAAGATCCCCTGGAGTAGGAAATGGCAACCCACTCCAGTATTCTTGCCTGAAAAATCCCATGGACAGAGGAACCTGGCAGGCTACAGTCCATGGGGTCACAAGAGTTGGACAGGACTGAGCACACACACAAGTGGTATTAATTAGTGTCCTGATCAGGATGTCAGCATCAAAGAAGCCATGTAACTACACTGGAGGAATTAAAGTTTAGACTTACATCAACCAGCCTGTGCAGTTAAGCACATTCAAATCATTTATCCTTATGCTCTAATGAAATTAAAGTGTTTTAAAAGCACTAATCAATTAAGATGTTGAAGACAGTTAAACTACTTTAAAAATAGGAAATATCCACTTTCAATGGGATCAGATAAATTGGGTGGGATTGACTTCACCTCTTAATAACAGTGGAAAGAGAAGGTGTAAGTAGTTAAAGCTTGAGTGTTTCAGAGGAAAATTTCAAAGGAAAATAAGCAGGTTTTTAAGGATGTAAGGCCTAATAGGACAATGTGTAGGCATGCAACTTTCATGTTAAAAATAACACATGTGGAACATCTTTATTTTTCATAAAATAGAACATTGTGATGTTCTCTCAGTGTCCAAAGTAAGAGAAAGGTGAGGATTTAGCAAATTACAAAAACATTGACATTTGGAATATTCTCCAAAAGCCATGTGTAGACACATTCTCATCCTCTTAGTTGTAAATAATCAGCAGAGCATTTGGTAAAATTCTACAAGCAAAGTGAAAAAAGTGAAAGTGTTTGTTGTTTGAGTTCTGTCCGACTCTTTGTGACCGCATGGACTGTAGCCCACCAGTCTCCTCTGTCCATAGAATTCTCCAGGCAAGAATACTGGAGTGGGTTGCCATTCTCTTCATCAGGGGATCTTTCCAACCTAGGGATCCAGCCTGGGTCTCCTGCATTGCAGGCAGATCCTTCACCGTGTGAGCCTCTAGGGAAACCCCCTACAAGCAAAGGCTAGGTGTCAAAAGGGAGAGTAATGAATTTCTGCATCCAGAAAGGGGCTGTGGTTGTGGGTATTTTCCTTCATTTGTGGGGTCAGAAAATCCTTTAAGTGATGAAAGGGTACGTGTCCTCTAAAGTAAGGGTCCCCAACCTTCAGGATTGTGATCTGAGGTGGAGCTGATGTAATAATAATAGAAATGACGTGCACAATAAATGCAATGTGCTTGAATCATCCCCAAACCATCCCTCCCACCCCCAGCCCATGGTAGAATTACCTTTCATGAAACAGTCCCTGGGGCCCAAAAGGTTGGGGACCACTGCTCTAAAGCACAAGTAACTCCGCAGAGCAGGTGGAGAGGGACAATATTCATCACAGAGACGCAGGTGAACCTCTGATGTTTCTGTGGTCCACAGTCTACCCAGCCCAGTTTCCCCATGTGTGACCTCAGGGCCGTATTTTCAGGTATTGCCTCTCTGCCCCCACTGACACGCCTCTCTCTCATTTACAGCTGTATCTTCACCATCGTCCTTCACCATGAAAACCAACACCCTGAGCACATCGGTGCCCAACTCCTATTACCCAGGTAACAGATCTTTCTGCTCTTGCATCTCTTCATCACCCCGAGCACTCAGAGTCACCCAGGGCTCACTTTGCTGCCCACGATGCTTGAGGAGCTTACTATGTTTGATGTGCTGTAACCCGATGCTTTCTGTGGCTTCTACGGGAAAACTGGGAGGGGGGGCCTTTCATCAATCATTCACTGTTCTCTCTCTTTTTACTTTCTCTGCATTGACCTGCTTACGGTGTATGACAGACCCATTTGTGCCAACTGCAATTTTAGGTGAGAACATTTCCCTTTATCACAGTTCATTACAGGAGTAATTTCAAAAGTCAGTGGCCACTCTGTAGGAAACGGGAGTTTGATACAGGAGTTGTAACCAGGACAGGGTGGGTGGTGGATGGTCTGGAGGGGCGGGGATGGGCACATAACAAAAAGACTTTCTCCAAACAGTCCCCATTGATAAGAAGGGTTTGCTGCGTGTGTTCTGGGAATGATACCGAAAGGTTCCGATGAGTGAACCCAGCTCTACCATTCTCCTTTTCCAGGTTCAGAATTTGCACTCAGTTTTGATCCCAAGGAAAAATCACAGCATGTCCAAACTCAGCTGTAAGACCTGAAGTCTGTCCACTGTGCCAGCCATAAATGTGGAAATAGCTCATTATTATTGTCACTTACTGCTGAGCACTAAAAGCAGCTGTTTCAAAAATAGCATTTTTCTAATTATGCCGAATGTTATGCAAAAAAAATAATCACAGTGGAGTTTAGGCCCCCTGCCCCTCCTCGGAGCCACCCAGGGCAACCCCAGCGTTTCCAAGTGTCTGTCACACAGTGGGATTTCAGAGGAGCCGATGGTCTCAACAGCAGAATGACAAGGTGACACTTTATAATCACATGGTTTACGAGGTGTAGGATGTCACTGGAAATGAAATAAAATGTTAGCCCCTTCGGGCAGAATGCAGTGAAAGTAGGAAGTGTTCCCAGTGGGAGATAAAGAAAAAAATCCCATTTGTCTAAATACAAGGAGGGGGAGGAGAAATGGTGTTACCTGGCCGTGATGGAACCAAACAAGCATGAGCTGCTGTTGTCTTTGAGACTGTAACCAGGAGTACCAGGCTGTTTTCTTCCTGTCACTAACCTTCCCGAGAAGGAGCACCATACGGGTGACTTCAAGGTGCACAGCCCTCCATCGTAGACAGGGCTCCCCCCTCAGCTGTGCCAGGCCTGCTTCCTAATTCTCCAGGCTCAGTCACTCAGCTGTGTCCGACTCTTTGTGACCCCATGGACTGCAGCCCTCCAGGCTCCTCTGTCCGTGGGATTTTCCCAGCAGGACTACTGGAGTGGGTTGCCATTTCCTTCTTCATAACTCTCCTTTCAAGGGTTTATATCTTGGCAACATAATTTTTCCCCCTGTGCTTCTCTTTCTCTTAAGTTGTTATGATTTTTATGTAGAGGGTGATTTTTTTCCCCCCGTATGATGTTTTCTGGGCTTGATTAAGCCAGTTCATTGCCTGAGGCAAAAAAAAAAGAACTCAGAAGTTGAAGAATAGACTAAGCCAGAATTTTTTAATTTGCGTCGTTTCGAGGACTAATAAGCAAACCCCGCTAATGCCAGCACCTTTGACTAGCGACAGTAAGGGAAAGAAAGCTGCGTTTTTAGCCTTTTTGTGAGTGAGGGGCTAATCTTAGGCACCGGAACAATGCAATCTATATGCAGATGACATTTGCAGAATCTCTTGATAAGCGAAGATTTGCAATTTCTTTGTGTGGCTGGCATTCATTCCTCCATTCTTCTGGTAGATGTTCTGACCTTGGGGGAGCTGTGAGGGGGCAGGGCTGAGATGCACATTGTCAGAGGCAAGAAAGTGTTCAGATTTCACAGCAGGATTTAGATAAGCTTATTAAACAAATGCCATCTTTTAAAGTCGGGGCTTTGTTATTACAAACACTAATGACATCTTTTAAAGTTGGTTAGGCTTCTTTACAGGAAAGAGTCACTGGAACAGACGATTCCAATAGCAAAAAAAAAAAAAATACACACTGGGAAAAATAAGTCAGCCAGATCAACAAGTAGCTGTTTACCATGTTGAGCTGGTACCAGCATGCTAATGTGTCAAACGGCTGTGCTCGGGGACTGTCCCCTCCCCATTACTGGGTGCAAAGGTGACGCTATGTGTCTTGTAGGTTATCACTTGAAACCATGCAAAGAAGTTAAGCTGTGCATCTACTCTGGCATTTTGGGGGAATAGTGGTATTATAATTTACAGGAAGTTATGTTTTGTTGTGACTCAGAGCTTGGCACAATTAAATCCTCTAGTGCCTTTTATTCACACAAGCTAAGGTGCTCAGCCCTATATAAAGCTTTAGTATGCCTTTGTACCATTTTCTTGCAAAACATAGATAGATGATAGACAAGTAGGTAGGTAGATAAGTAGGACCTCTCCCTACCTCAAAAACAGCATTCAAGATTTTTCTAGCTGGTTCAATGAAAATTCAAGAAAGTTTACAAGAGACTGTAGGTAGAATGAATTCTCAATTCTTTGAAAACCATCAGAAATGTTAGTGAGAAACTTTATTTCTGATTTCCTCTTACACATAATTTTAAAAAATTATAGGTGGGTCATTTTTAACAACTATAGGAAGTTAGGGACAAATTATATATTTTATCTGTAATCATTCTGTTTGAAGAAGGCAGAGGTAACTGATGAATCACTCATTTTGGTGGAATCGAGATTTTTCTGCTGGTGTGGGTGACCTGATTTCAGAACAGATATCACACCAGAAACCTTCTATTTCCCTGTCAGTATCTATGTACTTGATAATAATATTCTCATTTTAGATGGTCTGGGTAGTGTGTAAATGCTTCCTAATGCAGTGTGGGTGATACATACAAAGGTGACAGTGGTGGCCACTCTGGAGACCTAAAACTTCCAAGAATGCCTCACCGTGGGGTCTGAGCACTGTCTGGTTGCCAGTGGATCTACGTGAAAGACTCACATGATTCATTTAGGAGAGGTTAGAATAGAAGGTCCGTCCACAGTGAAGGACATTTAATTATGTTCATCCCAAAAGGTACAAAACTGAGAGAATGAGAGGCACGGGGGGAAACTAATTAATGTTCCATTTATTTGAGTATAAAGAGCAAACCTTCCTGCTGGAGCAGCTGAAAGCTCGAGGGATTCAGGGCTTTAGGAGGGAGACTAAGGCCCCTTTGTGAGCTTGGCAGTTGCCAATGAGCAAATCTGATGTGAAAATGTCCTGGTTTATTTGCGACTATTCTAAGAGATGGGAACAAATAAATGTCCAAATTTCAAAGCAAATCCAAATGGAAAAAGATCATAAAATCAACTTCCCACCTTTTTTATTTCGTCTTTGTGTCTTTAGCCACCTTGTAGTGATCAGGTGCCATTTCAGCAGCAGCACATAGCTACACACCTGTGTGCCACCCTTCATACCATGCATCCCAGGTGCTTTGCGATGCAGCTAGAAGGTCCCAAATCCAGGCCCAGCTCACCAAATTTCCTTTGGAGTGGAACTTCTCAGTTTAAACAGACGAAAACCCGCAGCTGAATTCTCTATTGATAAACAGTCTGGTCATTTTATTTTTTTATTGAACATATCTTTTCTTATATGTTTTCACTCTTTATGCCTGAAACCAATTTCAATTTAATGTTCTCATTTTAAGTGACTTTCTCATTATATTTTGATGCGACATACCCTGAATCAAAATGGCTAAAGAGATTCAGCATTGTAATGAGTTAACCTGTAAAACGTGGAACTCTTAACCTAATAACATCGTCCTGCCTAAGACATTTTTTAATAGCTATAATTTCTGCAGTTCATTAATCTAATTTATTAGAAGTCTTCCATTAAAATATAGCCTCTTAAGGCTTATTTGACCAAATTCTGACATTAATTTTGTAGTACAATTTGGTTGACTTGTTCAAGAAATTTAAGTGAGAAAATGTGTCGAGTACAACTAAGACTTATTTAGTCATTACTTGGTTCATAGGGGATGAAAAGCAATTATGATACTATTTTAGCCTCCTAATGTTATTGAGTGCTTAAATTAAGCACCTCCATCCATATGTGATGGGAGAAATGAGGCTTTGCCCTCTGACCACCTATGAATAGAAAACTGTAAAATTAAAGCACAAAATAAAAAATACCTGTACTTATTCACGTAGTACTATTGCTTATGCCCTGTTTCCTTTTTCTCCTCCTCTTTTCTCCTGATATGTATCTTCTTAAAAGTGCCTATAAATGGTAAGTTCCCCCATGCACCCACCCCATGGAGAAGGTGTGGAGGGAATGGGGTTGTGTGTCTTATCTGTAGATCTGGACAAAGCCAGCTGGTTCCGCGCTGTGCGTTGGCCTGCATGTTCGCTCTCATAGAACCTCCCATGAGTGCTGTGTCCATTCATCGTCTTCTGTCTAGCTTTCTGATCTGGAGCATGCAAAGTGACTCATCCAACCCAATTCCTTTCTTCCCCCACCCCATTCATCTTGGATCTCATGTATCAAGTTCACGTTTTCATCGCTAGCTTCATAAGCCAACCCATTCTGTGCACTTTTTCTTTGCTCACAGAACATTTGTACAGAGTTGATTTCCATCTTCATACAAACTAGTTCACGAATCTTCAGAAGAAAACAAGACTGGTTTGGAACCAGGCCTTGATGAAGTTTCAGAGCGAAACTTCGGTGAACCTTAACGCCCAAAGGCTAAAGGATTCTTACCGATCAGCTTTGTGAAAGCTAGAGATCGTTTGGACTGCTTTGTAAAAACAGATTCCTGCCTCATCCCCACCAGTATCGCCAACCCCATTTAAACCTGTAGACATTTAACTTTTCTTTTTTGCTGAATCATCGTGGGGATCGTGGCAGCCCTAGGTTAAGGGGATATCAGATTCTCAGAGACCCCAGCATAGCCCCTGATTCCCCTCACTTTCCCCATGACCTTCTTTTCCCAGACGAGACGCACACGATGGCCAGCGACACCAGCAGCCTGGTGCAGCCACACACGTACAAGAAGCGTGAGCCGGCCGACGTGCCCTACCAGACCGGACAGCTGCACCCCGCCATCCGGGTGGCCGACCTGCTCCAGCACATCACACAGATGAAGTGTGCCGAGGGCTATGGCTTCAAGGAGGAGTACGAGGTGAGCACACACCCTGCCTGCACCCAGGCTCCCCTCTACTTTCCTGAGCTCGGCGCCAGGGGCTGTGCCTCCATCTCCCCCTGCCAGGGGGCCCATGAGGTGGGTGGGGAGGGATCAGCTGTTTCAACCCTGGATCTGTTTCCATCCAGCAGTGAGACTTAGGAAGCTGGCCTACTTTAAATGGAAAAAAGAGGACTGCTTCTTCACCTCTTTCCTTTTTCTGCACAAATACACCTTGAAAACAGAAGCCTGCAGGCTCTCATCCCCCTTCCTCATACCTTTCCAGGTTTTTCCTGTAACGAAGTCTGATGTTAAACTCCAGGAATTTTGAGTGTTAGCTCAGAAAGAAGCTGTCCACCTAGAGCAGAGCCATTGTAGGCCAGCCAGTGACTTCTTGTGCTGGAGATAAGATGAAAGTAGGGGGGCCGGCTAGGGTCACAGGGTGACAGCCCACTGCCTTGCCAGCTCAGGGAGCAGGTCACCGTCATGGGCCCCAGTGCGGGCAGCCCTTGGCCTTTCCAGGAGCAGCAGGTTATACTGTGACACCATATGAACAGAGTAGGCTTTACCCCTTTCACAGCCTCTGTCCTTAGCCGATTCTATTGGAAAATCTTGGTCGAAATAGAGAGAATTAATTGATTGGATGAAGACTGGTTCAGAACAGCACACCTTCAGTGTCAGTGTGTGTATGTGTGTGTCTGTGTGTGAGTTTGTGAACTGGGTGAAGGAGGCGGCTTGGATTTCTCTGTTACCTTATTAAATAAAATTAGTTCACAGTCATTGGTGAAGATAAAGTAGCAGCGTGTTTACAGTAAAAATAGGATTATACAGCCACGTGGCTTGTTAAATCCAAGATGTTTCTGTACTTTGTCTACCTGGCTAGCTCCAAGTTGGAAAGCATCTTGTCTGGAATTAAGAGTATTTTTAAATCAGTGTCTAACTGCCTCCCTATACTTCAAGGTTCAAACTCTGCTTCTTTCTCCTCTTGGGGGTCCCTCATGATACCTCAATTTTAGCAGTGCAGATGCTGTACTGTTTGGTTAACTGTCAAAGACTCACTGCAGCAGTCAGAGCCCCGCCACTGCTCTGCTTCTTTTAAGACCAGGTCTTGGACTTTCCTTGTGGGCCAGTGATTAAGACTCTGTGTTTCAAATGCAGGGAGCATGGGTTTTATCCTTGCTCGGGGAACTAAGATCCCACATGACACCAGCACGGCCAAAAATTTTTTAAAAAGAAGAGCAGATCTTTGTCCAACTCAAGCAAATACACAGACACACTTTCTTCTGTTGACACATGTGTCTCACATGTTGCCAGTGACCTCAAATCAGAAGTCTGCCAAACCAAGGACACAAACATGGACCAGGCCCTCATAGCTTAGCTTAAGTCGATAAAATATGTCCAGATGAAGTTCTGCCTTTTAGCCATCCTGAAATTCTGAGGTTTACCTTTTGTGATTTAATTTATAATTCAGTGAAATTGACTGCCTTTGCATATTTCCTCCTGCACTTTTAAAGGCTGGCTTAGGAATTAATAGGATTAAGAGCAAGACTTCCAAAAGCATTAATATCTTATGAAAGACAAAATTAGGTTATTGAGAAAATATAAGCCTAATGAATAGAGATGACGTCTTTAGTTCTATCCAGTCTTCCGAATGCAGATATTGCTCTAAAGTTTATTAACGATGTTAATGTCAAAGAGATTAGTTATAGGCTCAAATAAAAATTCATGAAATAACCTGAGTCCAATTTTTCACAGACTATTTTAAAATACCTACCTTAGGACTTCCAAAGCATACCACATAGATGATGCATATTTGAAAATATGAAGAAAATTATTTCATTTTCAGATATCCTTATCCTGAATAAATATGATTTATAAGTGTGAACTAAAACAATGTGTACTTTTAAGCATGTTACAATTTAATGATTCATTAAGGGTTGTTATACTCTGAAATAAAATGTTTTAGTAATTACATTTCAGAAACCTCTTTTTCCCATGCTAGCTATTCTGTGGATCATAGGGGACTGTTTGGTTTTTTTTCATTATTTTATTGAAGTATAGTTGATTTACAGTGTTGTGTTAATTTCTGCTGTGCAGCAAATTGATTCCATTATACATATATGTACATATAATGCATGTGTGCACACATATATGTATAATGTATGTACACACATATATGTATAATGCATGTGTGCACACATATATGTATAATGTGTGTATACATATGTGTATAATGTGTGTACATATATGTATAATGTGTGTATACTGTATGCATACACATATATGTATGTTGTATGTATACACATATATGTATGGTGTGTGTATACACACATGTATGTATAATGTATGTATACACACATGTGTGTATAATGTATATATGCACATATATGTATAATGTGTGTATACACGCATATATGTATAATGTGTGTATACACGCATATATGTATAATGTGTGTATACACACATATGTATCATATATGTATACATGTGTGTATAGTGCATGTATACACATATGTATGTATACATATATGTGTATAATGTGTGTACACGCATATATATATTCTTTTCCATTATGGTTTATTACAGCATATTGAGTATAGTTTCCTGTACTATACAGTAGGATCTTGTTGTTTACCCACCCTGTATATAACAGTTTGCATCTATTAATCCCAATTAACTCCCAATCCAACCCTCCCCCAGCCCCCTTCCCCTTGGCAACCACTAGTCTGTTCTCTACATCTGTTTTGTATGTATGTTCATTTGCGTCATATTTTAGATTCCATGTGTAAGTGATATCACATGTTTGTCTTTCTCTGACTTACTTCACGTAGTATGATCATCTCTAGGTTCATCCATGTTGCTGCAAATGGCATTTTTTCATCCTTTTTATGGCTGAGCAATATTCCATTATATATATATGGATTACATCTTCTTTATCCATTCATCTGGTAATGGACATTTAGATTGTTTCCATGTCTTAGCTGTTATAAATAGTGCTGCTCTGAACATTGGGGTGCGTGTTTCTTTTTGAATTATAATTTTGTCTGGGTCTGTGCCCAGGAATGGGATTGCTGAATCATATGGCAACTCTATTTTTAGTTTCTTGAGGAACCTTTATTTTCCATACTGGCTGCACCACTTACATTCCCACCAATAGGGGAGGAGATCCAGAGAGGCCTGTTTAAAATGAATATATACAGATATGCTATCGTCACATTATATACCCTCAAACTATACAATGTTACATGTCAATTATATCTCACTAAAGCTGAGGGGGGAAAAGTAAAAACTTTTCAGTGCCAAAACCATGATCAGCTTTCTTTTTTAAAAGGAAAGGAAAAACACACAAAGAGAACATGTACCAGAGAGGAAAGCAGGAGCACATGGGAACGTGCTCTTGGAAGAAAGATAAGGTGGGAAGTTCTGCTAGGAAGGTTCCCAGTGCTCAGGAATCTTCAGGTTACTAAGTGCTCCCTCCTGGGGCCAGGGAGTGGATGTCTGGGGAGGACTGTGGTGGGACCGAGTCAACGGGACGTGATGAGTAATGCTGGCACAGGGGCAGACCTGCAGAGTGGCCTCGGGGAGCAGGAGGTGCCTGCTCTGTGTCTCACCTCCATCCCCAAATCTGGGCAAGGATGGCTTGTTCCTTGAAGGATGAGTTGGAGTTGGCCTGGAGAAGGGAAAGAGCAGGATTCCAAGTAGACAGGAAGCCAGAAAACCTGGGCAGTCAGGGCTCTGTGAGTTCCTCCCAGAAGCTTGGATATCATTCTGGCTGCCGTGGGAAGAGAAGGAGGTTCAGGTAACTCATGCATCTCATTCTCAGCTGTACTTGGATGGAGATCTGTTCATACAAACAGCTTAATTTTTAAATGCTGTCATACGAGGCCCACAGGCACGGCTTGAAAGATAATAATCCACACCCCAAAGGTGAGGGGGAAATGGGAAATGTATTTACTGTAAAAGTGTAGCAGCAACTGCATCCCTCTCTCCCCATTCAGAAAGCAAAGTGATGGGAAAGTCACTCAGTCGTGTCTGACTCTTTGCGACTCCAGGGACAGTAGTCCGCCAGGCTCCTCTGTCCATGGGATTCTCCAGGGAAGAATACTGGAGTGGGTTGCCATGCCTTCCTCCAGGGAATCATCCCAACCTAGGGAGTGAACCTGTATCTCCTGCATTGCAGGCAGATTCTTTACCATCTGAGTCATCAGGGAAGGCTGCAGTGCAAAAGCTTGGCTTCCAGATTTGCCCAAGCCATGAGTTACTCCAGTGCCGAAACATTTCTAGGGGAGAAACGTCAAGAAAGCCTCAGGTTGCCACCATGATTCAGCGCCATCGACCAGCCAGTCGGTTTCCTTCAATTCTCAGATGTCAGAAAACACCAGCCTCTTCAACTGTAAAATAATTTGGAAACAGTGAGTTTCTCTCTGTTGACACTGTTTGAACCAACTCATCTTTATCTTTTCCAAGACAGAACTGTCTGAAAACTGGCCCCAACCCTGGAAGGGCTCATTACCACTCGAGGAGCTGACCCCGAAGTGTGTCCAAACTGTAGGGAAAACGTGGTGGGGACGAGACGGAGCAGCAGCGGGTGCAGATTTTTTTATTTGATTTTGTTCTAACAAGATCGTCATATGGCATCTCTCACCAGGGAAATGCAATAAATAATTTGATTCCAAAGAAACTCAGACATGAATCACAATAAAAAAAGTAAACAGCAGAATTGAACAGAAAACGGCACATTGTCAGCAGAGGCGGGATGGAGGGTCTCAGGAGACAGACTCAGTGGAGAGGGCAAGTTTGTTCACATTGCTGCCGAAAAGAAGCTGGTTATTCTTCCCCCAGAGCACAGATTACTAAGCCCTTGAGGAGGAGCTGTGGGTCTCCCAGAAGTGGAAAAAGGAGAGGGCTGCACTTGGGGAGCGCTGGAGCCCTGCCCCAGCCACCTCTGCAGGCTCCCAGACCTTCACCTGGAATGAAGATTCTCCAGCTCTGCCCCTGGCCGAGAGGCCCTGCCCCAGACATGGGGGCTGCTCCCCCTGCCCGACTGGTATGGAGCGGGGCCCAGCCTCAGGGGTGACCCTGCAGATCTAGAGAGTGAGTTCCTGCCCCTCTTTTGTCCCCCAAAGGCCTTCTTTGGTCCTCGATTTTTGAACTGAATCCAGGTGTCTTCCAGGGTCCAAGCAGAAAAACATTAACCTGAAGTGGGAAAACAGTCATGTAATTCTGAAAGAATGTATGTTGCTACCATTGTAAAATTAAGATAAAGGAAGGACAACAATTTAAAACTATTCCCAGCCAGGGCCTCCTGGAAAGCACAGATATTGTTTTATCAGCTGACAATTAACACTGCTCTGGGGCACAGACATTTATTTTCCAGTTACTAGATCTAAAATGTATGTGTGTGTGCTCAGTCACTTCAGTCGTATCTGACTATCTGCGACCCCGTGGACTGTAGCCTGCCCGGCTCCTCTGTCCAGGGGATTCTCCAGGCAAGAATACTGGAGTGGGTTGCCATGCCCTCCTCCAGGGGATCTTCCCGACCCAGAGATCAAACCCCCCATGTCTCTTACGTCTCCTGCATTGGCAGACGTGTTCTTTACCCCTAGCGCTACCTGGGAAGCCTTCTGAAATGTATAAACCTAAGTAATTCATGGCAGCTACTCCTCAGTAAAATATGTGAGTGTATACATATGTCTAAATTTATTTAGCGAAGTATTATCCTCACCCCACCGACTTTTCTCCTGTGTCTTTCTCTAGGGCACAAACACAGATGATTAATTTTGTAATTGAACATGGAGACTAGGTTTTTTGCTCAGTTTACACTGGGGAGTTGGAGACATTATGCCAAAACCTTCAGACTCAAGTACAACCTATGCGTTTTCTCGAGGAACCTGCTTTTTTTTTCAGTGTATCTAACACCTTACAGCTCCTTGTAAATCTTTTAAAAATGTATGGATTGTAAATTTTCCCCTCTCATCCTTCCCTGTTTTCTAAGTAAAACAGCTGATTTTTTTTTTTCAGTGTAAGCACAGTGTTATATTTGATGCCTTTTTCTGTATTTGACATGGACCTAATAGTTGTGGCACATGGATTTAGTTGCTCTGTGGCGTGTGGGACCTTCCTGGGTCAGAGATCTGTCCTTGGGATTCTCCAGGCAAGAATACTGGAGTGGGTTGCCATCCCAGTTCTAATTCCTGTGGAGAGGTCATGAGACAGAAAGGCCCTCAGCTGCGAAGACAGGCTGCATCCTCAGGCAGGCACAGCAGGTCTGGGGAGGAGGCCACCCTAGGCCTGGTCCCTCCCCGGGGGGGACTAGTGGGGACAATTGCAGGTACCTCTAGAAAAGCTCTAAGAAGAGTGCCCAGCGGCCCCTTTGTTGGGTTTTGAAAGCAGAGGCGGGCAGGGGGAATGAGAGGTGCCTTTTGTGTTCCTACCTGGTGGGACTGTTGCCAACGCAGCTAGTCCGTGCATGCGCGCTGTCCAGGGTGGAGGCACCCCCGCGCTCACCTCCAGCCCACACACTCTTCAGATGCGGTTTTCAGTTCCCATTTCACATTCTAAGGCACCAGCTGAGCCCATCAATTGCCACAATCAGTGCAGGTTATTTTCTGTCCCACAGGGTACAAAATAAACAAAACAAAACCATTGAAAGCCAAGGATGGGGAGACGGGGAGCCTTGGCGAGCGCTGCAGATACATTAAGAATCACAGCAGCTGCGCCTCCAATGGCTGCCTCAGCCAAGTGAGTTCTGACATGTTTTTTTCCTTTAATTATTATGGGGCTGCTGAGCCAGGTCCATAAGAAGATAAAAACTTGCATCTCAGATTTCGAGGTTGCTTCAAGCTGTTTGGGGCAAGTCGAGTGTATGTGTTTGCGAATACTTTCTTAGTAGGTGAAAATTTCGGCATAATTTAAATAAGAGCAGCAGTTGGTTTTTCTGTGAATACTTGGTAGATTGTTTTCCCCTAAACTACAAATATAAACGTGTCTTTATTTGTCGCAGGCTCCATTGTGTCATGTTTGCTTTCAGGACCTCTGATGTGTTGGCTGATTTTTTTTTTAATCCGGCTCCCTCTTGCCCACGCCCCTGATAATACCATGGAATCAGAAAATGTAGTTTGTTGTTGTGTTAGTTGCTCAGTTGTACCCGACTCTTTGAGACCCCATGGAGTGTAACCCACCAGGCTCCTCTGTCCATGGGATTCTTCAGGCAAGAATACTGGAGTGGGTTGCCATTTCCTTCTCCAGGGGATCTTCCTGACCTGGGAATCGAACCTGGGTCTCCTGCATTGCAAGCATTATTATTTCTTCTGACTCTCCATCCTCCTGCTGATTTCAGTTTGTGGTGGGAGACGGCTTCCAGTTGGTTTGAAGTAGTTCCCGTCAGCTGTCTGGTTTCCACGTTGAAGCTGGTGATTAGAATTGTCTTCATCTCCCCTGGGAGGAGGAGTGCACTCTCCCCACTGGTTAACATGCTTTTAGTGTCAGATGCTGTTAGATCTCAGGACCTGGCCCGGCAGGGACATTGGGAGCCGGTGTCCCGACACCTCAAGGGTACCAGACATCAGCTGGATGCTGTCACCGCCCACTGACCTGGCCCAGTTGCTTCAGCAGAACTGTAGTGCCCCTCACCCACCTCCACTCACACCTCCCAGGTCCTGCCTGCTTCTCCTCCCACCGTGTCCAACAGGAGCGCATCCTCTGTGAGCCCACTGGCTGCCCTCATTGCTTGTCCCCCACTTCTTACAACAGTCCCCTAACGAGAGTCCCTTGGCCAGCAAGGAGACCAAGCCAGTCAATCCTAAAGGAAATCAGTCCTGAATATTCATTGGAAGGACTGATGCTGAAGCTGAAACTCCAATAATTTTGGCCACCCGATGCAAACAGCCAACTCATTAGAAAAGACCCTGATGCTGGGAAAGATTAAAGGTGAGAGGAGAAGGGGATGACAGAGGATGAAGTGGTTGGATGGCATCACCAACTCAATGGACATGAGTTTGAGCAAACTCCAGGAGATAGTGAAGGACAGGGAACCCTGGTGAGCTGCAGCCCCTGGGGTCACAAAGAGTCAGACACGATTGAGTGACTGAACAACAACTCATCTCTTGACATTTAATCTCCCTGTTCATATCCACCCTCCACTCCACAACGAGTTTTCTTTGGGAAACACAGATGTTATTGCATGTGAGACTAAAACACCTGCTCTGGATTCTGTACAAAAATGGGCACCTCCTTAGCAGAGGTGCTCGGTCCGCAGGTCGCGGCCCCGGCCCATGCTCCAGGCTTCTCTGTAACTGCCTGCAGCTGCTGCCTGCTGTGCACCTCGGGGTCAGCTCCTCTGAATCCCTGCCCTGCTCACCCCCTCAGCACCTCGCTGTCGCTGAGCCGCACTTCACATCTTGGTTTCTGCCTGGAGGGACTCCCAGCTCCCTCTCCACCTGCCAAACCCCTTCAGACCCAGTGCAGATGGTACCTCCTCCTGACATTTTCCCCAGCCTCCCAGTCAGAGACACCAGTCTGTCCAGAGTCTCACAGCTTGGCATTTGAATAACATAGTGGGCAGTGATAATACAGTGGGCAGTGTGTTAACACGATATGGTAAGCTGTATGTTAATTGATTATCCAATAGTTATTTGAGAAACACTGATGGAAACAGTGAGAGACTATTTTTGGGCTCCAAAATCACTGCAGATGGTGATTGCAGCCATGTAATTAAGAGATGCTTGCTCCTTGGAAGAAAAGCTATGACCAACCTAGACAGCATATTAAAAAGCAGAGACATTACTTTACCAACAAAGGTACATCTAGTCAAAGCTATGGTTTTTCCAATAGTCATGTATGGATGTGAGAGTTGGACTATAAAGAAAGCTGAGTGCCAAAGAATTGATGCTTTTGAACTGTGCTATTGGAGAAGACTCTTGAGAGTCCCTTGGACAGCAAGGAGATCCAACCAGTCAATCCTAAAGGAAATCGGTCCTGAATATTCATTGGAAGGACTGATGCTGAAGCTGAAACTCCAATACTTGGGCTACCTGATTCGCAGAAATGACTCGTTAGAAAAGACCCTGATGCTGAGAAAGATTGAAGGCGGGAGGAGAAGGGGACAACAGAGGATGAGATGATTGGATGGCATCACCAACTCAATGGACATGAGTTTGAGTAGGCTCCAGGAGTTGGTTATGGACAGAGAAGCCTGGCGTGCTGTAGTCCATGGGGTTGCAAAGAGTCGGACACAACTGATCATCTGAACTAAACTGATAAATATGTTCCTTTACATTTGTTGAATTGATTTCTGTGTATTTCAACACCTACACTCCTAGAAGGGGAAATGAAATTAAAGATGGATGGAACTATTAAAAATATATGCTCAGAATGGTACACATCATCACGTAGAATCAAGCGGGTTAGCAACATTCAACCAGAAAAACTCTGCTGGATGACTTGAACCTTATCAATACTGATGGCTTAAAAATGGGAAGATGAATGGCATGGTTCCATCTGATGGTTTTACTCACTGTATGCCAACCACATGTTTTAAAAGTGAGAGTATTTTTATTCCAAGTATGCTTTCATGCTTTTTTGGTCCTTAATAGAAATAATGTAGAATTACCTAGTGAAAAGTGAGAGTATTTTTATTCCAAGTATGCTTTCATGCTTTTTTGGTCCTTAATAGAAATAATGTAGAATTACCTAGTGACTTCAGTACGTTTCAAAACATTACTATTGCAAGAGAGAAACTGTGTATTATCATAGACTGTATATATCATAGATTCAGAGTTCAGAAAGGTAATTTGTGTTACCATGGACTTATGAAGGCTTCCAGGGGTGGACTTTTCATGAAATTTCCCGTGGTTCCTAGAATGTCAATGATGATGTTGATGGTGCCTACCTTAGTCTAACTATGTAAATGCTCTCTACAAAGATGCACAGGTAAACAGGGAGAAAGATGGATTGTTCTAATCACAGTGCTATTAAGTCATTATCACACCCATTTTAGAGATGAGGGAATGACTCAGAATTAGGTCTCTTGCCCAAGGTCATCCCGCTCTGGAGTGGGGGGGTTTCCCTCAGATTCTGTTGGCTCCCTGCTGTTTCCCCTGCACCACGAACTTCCTCCTGCAACACGATGAAATTCAGCCCTACAGAAGGCAACCTTGTGTTTTATTGATTCGACTTGTGACTTCATGGCAGGAGCATTGTCCTCCTCTGAGCAGTTCTTTGTGCTTTGAAGTACTCTGTCCTTTGGCAGAGGCTCTAGCCAGCCCCGGGAGCCCTGCTGACAGCGGCGGCTCTGGTTCGTTTCAGAATCTCCGCATCAGCAGTTGCTGCCTGTTAACCTCTCAGTGTCTCCACTCCAAGAGCACAGTCACTCTGACATCACTCCTCTTCTGCTCTAGCTTTTCCTTGTCTCGAAATGCGCAGAAATTATCCTGCACAATATCAGCCACCTGGCTCATCAGAGACCCACCTGGACCAGGTATAAGCTCACATCGAGCTGCCACTCTTGAGAGGCTTGGATCCCATACCCTGCCTCCCTGGATTGTTGCATGATGGCCAACCAGCCCAGGAGAGGGAGGGAGAAGAGGAAGTGTAGATGCTAGCTCTGCCTAATTTTCTCAGAGATCCTCTCTGAAGAGGTTCTGCAGATGGTGGCTCTTTTTCCAATGAGGTTATGCAATACAGCAGTGACCACCTTGTGAACTGGATCTCTGACGGCCAGGCAGAACCAGGATAACACCTCTCATCTTTGACTAAATGCTGCAAAAAATAGCTAGTTGAAAAGGCAATTACTTTTTTTCAGAGTAGTTCTGGGAAATAGAAAAGACAGTGGATTGGCAATGAGGAGACTGGGTCCCAAGTCTTCGACCTCAAACGTCACTAAAGAGTCCCTGGGAGACCCTGACTTGGGCCCTTGAGTGAATCACCTTCACTGAAGCAACCAGATCAGTTCTGAAGACCACGTGTTCTCTAGAGTCTCTGTAGACCGCATGGTCACTAGAGTCGAGCTGTTGCCTTGGTGATGCTGGACTCCCAGCTTGGTAGATGTACCTCCGTGAACGGAATGTTTTGGTTGACGTATCTCCATGGATGGGATGGCCTCCAGCTGTCCCTGGTGTGTAGAGGGCCATCACCTGGGACCCACGGGCACTTCTCTGGCCTCCTCTTTCCAGTTTTGAGTTTATTCAGCATTTCTAAATGAGGGCATTTCTATCCTGGTGTGCCCTTCCTTGCTTTTCCCCCTCTCTCATCCCCATCTCCTACTCCCACTGCTAACCCCACCCCATCTCCAAAACCCTAGGAATGCCAGGTGGAGAAGATGCAGTAGTGATATCAGACATTTCTGTATCAAGTTCTCACCACGCCTATAAAATGTCTCTGATCAGAGTTCCGTTCCATCTCTAACTCCCACTGTCCCCTGAGTAATAAAGAAATAGGAAGTTTTGAATTAGATGTTTGAAATTAATTTATTTCACACTTTATGTCATGTAAATCCACAGTATTGTTACATTTATTATTCAGACCAAAATAATGTTGAATCAGAGGCTGTAGCTTTTTTGACCTGTCCTGCCTCTGAAAACAAAGAGAACCAGCTGACTTCTCTAACTTCTTCTGTTGCATCTTCTGAACAAAGTTTTATGTCCACGATGGTCTTCTCCTATTATTCAGCATCTTAGAAATTTTTCAACACCTCCTCACTCCCTTTATCTTCTATTGTTGCCCTTTAGGGGCATGCAGAAAACCTTTTATCTGTTTACTTCAGGAAAATTATATAAGAGATACTGAATAATTATAATGCATTCAGTGTTAATTAAAATGTACAGCATATGTTTTTATATGTATTGTATTTATGCTCCTTAGGTAATTATGCATTTGTGTTCCTTGCCAATTTTATGGCCAAAATATTTTACTTGGCTGATTACTAAGAGTATTTTAAGCTTACTTCTTGAAACATGAAGAGAAATACTCTAAATCCAATTAACATAATTTATCTGCCTAAAGAGAATGCTTTCTTTTATTTTTTCTCTATTTTAATGATGAAAAACACTTGTAAGGAGGCAGAGTAACAAAATATGCTTTTATAGGTTTCTGAGTCCCAGTTTTATCATTGTTTTCCTCTAAAAACAACACATAATTTTTGAAAGAAATTTGAAAATTTTAAGAAAAGTGTAAAGAGAAAAAGACAATAAAAACCACCCATAAACCTATTCTCAGTTTTCAGTAGGTTTCCAGCCAATATTTTAATGCCCTAGAATCTTAATATAAATAGTGTCATATCTTGTCTTTGCTGTGAACACTGCTGTGGATAATTCTTTGGATTTACCTCCACTATTTTTTACAGATAGACTTCAAGAGGTGGAATTAATGGTTCAAAGTATGTAAAATGCTTATGGTTCTTTATGCATATTGAAAACCTGGTTTCCAGAAACACAACCAATTCACACTCGCAAACAGTCTCCACGAGAATGCTAACCTCAACACACCAGCTCTCAAATAAGTTTTAGTCTTTTTATTTTAAATCATATTTGCCAGTTTGATAGGTGGAAAAAGAATATTTCATTACTGTTCCATTTGAAGGTGGACATGTCTTATATGTTCACCAATCAGGTGAAAATGTCTAAACAGTTTGTCAAAACAGAAGATGTCAACTGTTCATACACTGTGCCTCTATTTTTTTACTTGAGTGTTAATATCTACTACTAACAACCTCTTCCATGGTTGCCTTGTTCTTCTCAAGAATGGATTGGTCATCCTTAAGCCTTGTGTTCCATCATTTTAGAGTCACCTTGTCCATGAAAAATGTGGACATTTTATACAGTCAGCTTCCTGGAAAACTACATGTAATGTTGTTTGGAACTGCATGTATAAAAGCTTGAGGAAACTGACTTCTTGGCAATATTGGATCTTCATCTCTCAATATGGTTTATGCCTTGATGTATTTGGGTCTTTTATATTTTTCAGCAGAGTTTCAAAATGTTCTCCATAAAATCTCATACATCTTTTAGTTATGTGTCCTTTTTTGTCTTGGTAGTCTTGTTTTTTAATTGCAAGTAGATAAGAGTATGTGTATAAATATTTAGAGATATGGGTATGTAAGGATATGTGTGTATAATATGTACACACACACGCGCACACACACACATGCTGTTCCCTTTGTATATTGCTCCTTTGTCCAGAAACATTTCTTATCAATGTTGATTTCAATCGTTTCTCTGTAGATTACTCTGGAGTTTTTCATGGAGAAACCAGGTCAACGTTCATTACTGACACTTTTCTTTATTCTTCATCCTTATACATTTATTTTTTTCTTATTTATAAAGCTGACTAGAATCTCCAACACAACATTGAATGAAACTTAGGTTGGCAGGCATTCTTGTCTTGGTCCTGATTTTCATTAAAAAGGCTTTTAATGATTAACAACTAGTTATAATTAGTTTGAGGCTATTCCCTTCCATTTCTGATTTATTAAAACTGTTTACTCCATTGGATAAATATTGAATTTGATAGAATGCTTTTTTTAGCATTTATTATTATGTGAAATGATTATTTTATTCCTCTTTTTTAGTATGTTAGTGTGGCAGGTTAACTAATATAATTAACATTCTAATATTGAACCAACCCTTCTTTCTTAGGATAGCCTTACTTAATCTTGGTATGTTTTAAATATTGCTGAAAGCTGTTCACTAATGATTTTTGCATCTATGTCCATGAGTGACTAGTCTCCTAATGATCCTTCTTATATTTCTATTTTCTCATGTTAAGAATGAGCAATGTATCTGCTTTTTAAATGAATTAGGTAGCATTCTGTATTCTTTCTATTCTCTTCAAAGAGTTAATGTAAGTTTCAGATTATCTTTAGAACTCACCTACAAGACTGGCTAGGTCTGGCATTTTCCTCCTGGTAAAAATTTCAGTTACTAATTTTTTCAATAGTTATAATACTGTTCTAGATTTTCAGTTTTTCTTAAGTTAATCTTATAATAAATATCTTTCATAAAAATTGTGGTTTTTGTCTAATTCTTTTACTCGGGGGTACAAATTTGTTCATATTTTCTTATTGTTAACTTATTTGTACTTGTGTTCCTTTTTTCCTTTATCATCATTAATAGTGTTTATTTGTGCCTTTTTTCTTTCTTCTTTCTTAACTTTACTTGCCAGCATTTTGTTGGTTTTATTAGCTTTTTCAAAGAAATAACCTCTGGCCTTATTGATCTTTCATATTGCATTTTTTAAATTTCTGCTATTCCTAATCTTTACTCATTTCCTTCTACTTTTTTTTTAGTTTATACTGTACTTATTTTCAAACAGGATGCTGAATACGTTAATTTTCAATCTTTTCTATGAGAAGCATTTAGTTAAAACTATTAATTTGCCCTCTATGTAACAGTCAAGTACTATTATCATTAAGTATTTTTAAATTTTCATCACAATTACTTCTTTGACCCATGCTTTATTTAGAGCATATGAGTGCTTGAATGTGTGTACTTTAGTGCTCAGGGCATGCGAGATTTTTGGGTTGTCGTTTTATTAATGATTTCTAACTTAAATATATGATGATTAGAGAAGATTCATTGGGATTTGTGGACATTATTTAGAGGAATCTGTGGACGTTAAACTTCCTTGTGGTCAATTTTCTTAAATATTTTATGTATTCTTAACAACCATCTTGAGTGCCAAGTTCTGTATATTCTTTAGATCAACTTTTTTAAAAATTTGCTGTTCAAATTTTCTGTATACTTGCTAGCTTTTTGTCTGTTTAATCTGTTACTGAAAGAAGTTCAGTTCAATTCAGTCACTCAATTGTGTCTGACTCTTTTGTGACCCCATGGATTACAACACACCAGGCTTCCCTGTCCATCACCAACTTGCGGAGTTTGCTCAAACTCATGTCCATTGAGTTGGTGATGCCATCCAGCCATCTCATCCTCTGTTGTCCCCTTCTCCTGCCTTCAATCTTTGCCAGCATCAGGGTCTTTTCAAATGAGTCAGTTCTTCACATCAGGTGGCCAAAGTTTTGGAGCTTCAGCTTCAGCATCAGTCCTTCCAATGAATATTCAGGACTGATTTCCTTTAGAATTGACTGGTTTGATCTCTTTGCAGTCCAAGGGACTCTCAAGAGTCTTCTCCAACACCACAGTTCAAAAGCATCAGTTCTTCAGCACTCAACTTTCTTTATGGTCCAACTCTTGCATCCATACATGACTACTGGAAAAACCATAGCTTAGACTAGACAGACCTTTGCGGCCAAGTAATGCCTCTGCTTTTTAATATGCTGTTTAGGTTTGTCATAGTTTTTTTTTCCAAGGAGCAAGTATCTTTTAATTTCATGGCTGCAGTCACCAACTGCAGTGATTTTGGAGCCCAACACAAATAAAGTCTGTCACTGTTTCCATTGTTTCCCCATCTATTTGCCTTGAAGTGATGGGACCAGATGCCATGATTTTAGTTTTTTGAATGTTGAGTTTTAAGCCAGCTTTTTCACTCTCCGCTTTCACTTTCATCACGAGACTCTTTAGTTCCTCTTTGCTTTCTGCCATAAGGGTGGTGTTATCTGCATATCTGAGGTTATTGGTATTTCTCCCAACAATCTTTATTCCAGCTTGTGCTTCCTCCAGCCCAGCATTTCGCATGATGTACTCTGCATAGAAGTTAAATAAGTAGGGTGACAATATACTGCCTTGACATACTCCGTTCCTAATTTTGAACCAATCTGTTGTTCCATGACCTTCATATAGATTTCTCAGGAGGCAGGCAAGGTGGTCTGGTATTCCCATCTCTTGAAGAATTTTCCACAGTTTGTTGTGATCCATACAGTCAAAGACTTTGGCATAGTCCACAGAAAGAGGGTAAAAGAAGTCATATATTTTGAATCTAAGTTATTAGGTAAATATAAATTTAGAATTATCTCCCCCAAGTGAATTGACCATTTCCTCTTTAGGCAGTAATATCATTATTGTTCATTTATTTTGTCTAATTTCAATATAACTATGCCAGTTACTTTCTAATTAGTATTTTCCTGGAAATATATTTTCAATCTCTATATTTTTTTTTCAATCTCTATATTTTAATTGTGTCTGTTATAAATAGTGTGTTGTTGTTGTTTTTCAGTCACTAAGTTGTATCTGACTCTTTCCAACCCTTTGCCAAAATAGCATGTAGCTGGATTTTATTATTTCAATTTTTACTTTTAAAAGTCTTATAGTTTGTACCTTTAAAATCTACTAATTTGCCACTTGGTACATTTTTAATTTGTTGCAGTTATTTATTTGAATTAATTTCTGTCTTGTTATTTTGTGAATTATGCTTGTTCCATCTTTTTATGCTTCTTCCCCACTTTTTCCTACATACTTTTAATTAGTTGAATTTTTGTCTCATATTTTTCCACCTACTAATTTGGAAATTACACACTTTTTTTCTTTTACTAGTCACTATAGAAATGTTAGCATGTGTATTTTAAAATCTAGAATTAAATTAATTGTTTAACCTTCTCCTCTCAGATATCTTTTTCCCCTCTAAATATCTCATGATAAGGAGAATCCATGAGAACAAAGATTTCCTGGGATTTGTAGCATCTACAAGGTAACATTTCTTTAATTTGCTCATTCATGAATTCAGCAGATGTCTGCCAAGGACCCTCAAAGGTAGACCCTAGGATTAAAAAGATGAATAGATCTTGGTGTGTATCCTGCAGACCATCTTTTTGTTTTCTCCTCCAGGAGTAATTAGGCATCTACCCATGACCACATGGCAACCCACTCCAGTACTCTTGGCTGGAAAATCCCATGGACGGAAGAGCCTGATAGGCTGAAGTCCATGGGGTCGCTAAGTGCCGGACACTACTGAGCAACTTCACTTTCACTTTTCACTTTCATGCATTGGAGAAGGAAATGGCAACCCACTCCAGTGTTCTTGCCTGGAGAATCCCAGGGACGGGGGAGCCTGGTGGGCTGCCATCTATGGGGTCGCACAGGGTCAGACACGAGTGAAGTGACTTAGCAGCAGCAGCAGTAGCAGCATGACCACATATCTTTCTTAATCCTGAAACCATATTTTCAACCTGGTCATCACGTAGTTCCAGCAGCTGCAGGGTTACAGGCTCATGACCATGATGGCCATGCTTCCTGTACCACGGGACCCCATCCCCCTTTGCTGTCGGTTACTGATGGTGGTCATCATGCTCAGTCACTGTCTTCCTGTTACCCAAGATGCTTTCTGCTGTAGCACTGCGTTTCTCCTCTCTGACGGCAGACCCCTATTTCTGCTCAGTGCCTTTCCGCATAGGATGGACGTGTAGATGGGCTGAGCTTCCCTATCGAATTTCCCCTTAGTACATGAATCTCTCTAGTCTTCATCGTTCATGTCAGCCCTGATATTCCTCTGAATCGTGGTGATCCTGAAAAATGGGATTATATGTTCCACTCCCTGTGCCCTGTCACCTCTTCTTTCCTGCTTTCCTGGACTTATCTTCCTCTCTCTCATCTCTGCCCACAATCTCAGTCAAGCCCACATGTCTTCCGTCGCAGCTTCATTCCTCCCTCTCTTCCTTCCACTTCTGGGTCTTCATGCTGTGTCTAAAAGCTCTAAATATTTTTGGTGTTTTCTTCTTTTTTTAATTGATTTTGTTAAAGTATAGTTCATTTACAATGTTGTATTAATTTCTGCTGTACAACAAACTCAGATATATATATACACATATATATATTCTTTTTAATATTCTTTTCCATTATGGTTTATCATAGGATATTGAATATAGTTCCCTGTGCCATACAGTAAGACCTTGTTGTTTTTCCATCTTGTATATAATAGTTTGTATCTGCTAACCCCAACCTCCCACTCCCCTTCTCTCCTATCTCCTCTTCCCCTTGGCAACCACATGTTCTTTATGTCTGTGAGTCTGTTTTGTAGGTAAGTTCATTTATGCCATATTTTAGATCTCACATAGAAGTGATTGCATATGGTATTTGTCTTTCTCTTTCTGACTTAGCTTAGTAGGCTAATCTCTAGATTCACCCATGTTGCAGCAAATGGCTTAATTTCTTTCTTTTTTTATGGCTGAGCAGTATTCCATTGCATGTGTGTATGGACCACATCTTTATCCATTCATCTGTTGATGAACATTTAGGTTTTAAAAGCTCTAATTTTTAAGCAAGATTGTCCTTCTGAAAATATCTAGTCAGTTGTCAGAGGTTGAGGGGATCAGCAGGTATGGTGGTAACAGCTGGTTTAGGGTTGGTCTTTTTGTAAGTTATATGTGTAGGTCACGGCTGCCTGACTTTATAGATAATCCAGCCTGTACTATAACTGGTGAGCAGGAAGGAAGAGAAAATGGAGCTGGATAAGCAATTTAAAACTGACGGAAAAGTACTTTGCTCAGTAACCCCTTGTAGTTTGCCTATTTTCCCCTTCCCTTAGTTAATTCTGACCATCACTGGGGTGCCCACTGACAAGCATCTTTGGTGCTGATGGATGGAGCTAGTGGATGGAGGTGGTTGTTTGAGCTGGTGGATGGAACTGGAGCTGGTGGGTGGAGCCAGTGGATGGAGCTGGTCGGCATGGCTCATTGTCACGCTACTCCATGCCTGGTTGTTGGAGAGTAATTCTTTCATACAGTCTTCAGCGGTTTATGCTTTGTTTAGGCTCTAGATGTTCAGTTTTCTTGTCCAGCTGTTTTTTTACGACTTGGCACAGATCTCATTAACACCACTGACCCTTTAACCATTTTAAAGGGCATAGGGTGGGTTGCATAACATGGCATTTGATCTCTTTCACACTAAATAAAATTTTCAATTTATGAGTTTGAGTCCTAGTCATGATTACTGCCTTGGTCAGGTAACTTTAATGCTTTTCTTATTTTTAAAAAAGGCCGATATTTGACATCAGTGTTCCCATAAAATAAATGATTCTTTATAATTGCTTTTCCAAAGCTTTTCCCATGTGACTCTCCCCAAAATTGTCTGAGTAGTGGTTGTCACAATTCCTGTGAACTGGCACTTATGTCAGATAATTTAATCAGTGCTTGAACTGGGCTGGCGTTACTCTTGGAAGACCATTTTTCAGAATGACATCCCTCTGAGCATTTGTTCTGTAATTAGACCTAGAAACCCTTTTGCCTCCAAGGACCTTCAGAAGTATTTGTAGACATTCAGAGCCTTCAGGGAGAGCCAGGGCGCCACCATAAGTGCCTGAGCACCCTTCTGGGCAAAGTTAGTAAACATTGAGCAAGGATGGGTAAGGGTTGGAGTTCTCTGTCCTTAGGAAACCGTTCCTGCAGCATCAGCGTCAAGGCAGAGTTCATTGGGATTTTGGTTGACATCAGACACTGTTCCATCAACACTTCAACGCATGTTGAAGGACCACTAGCAGGGTCCCCCATAATTTGTGGAACGTGTGTGATTCTCCTTCAGTCCAAAATCATTGTGGAAAATGTGTTTCTTCTGCATCCTTCAGTGGTATGTTCTGTGGGAAAGTGATGCTTCAAAAATTAGGACTTAGGACTTCCCTGGTGGTCCAGTGGCTAAGACTCTGCACTCCCTATGCAGGGGGCCCAGGTTGGATCACTGGTCAAGGAACTGGATCCCACATGCCATCTCCAAGAGTTCACATGCTGCAGCTAAAGATCCCAGGTGCCACAGCTAAGAACTGCACAGCCAAATCAATCAATAAATATTTTTTAAAAATTAGGAATAGACTTTAACATTGTGATTAAATTGATAGTAAAAATTACAGCATCTTCTTTCAGATGTGTCCATTGGATTTATGAGGAGGCTAATAAAGAAAAAGGAAAGACCTTAATGCCTCCCAGAGACTCTGTTGTGTTCAGACCTTTGCAGGAAAGCAAATAGAATAGCCGGTGAGTAAAGGAACTGCCGGCCATTCAGGTGAAACATGAATGAGAGCAAGAAGTCTGAACAGCTCAGGACACTTAAGCAAGGCCCATGTTACGCCTGTCCATGCCTGTGTCATCTCGCTCGCTCTCAGTCACCTTTGCTGTGCTGGTTACTAAATACAAGACACACCCTTTTTTGATTTTTATCATATCAGAATATAGTTGATTAACATTGTTGTGTTGGTTTCAGGTATATAGCAAAATGACTCAGTTATAAATATACAAGTTATCTATTCTTTTTTAATTTCTTTTCCCATTTAGGTTATTACAGAATATTGAGCAGAGTTCTCTGTGCTGTACAATGATAGGTCCTTGTTGGTTATCTATTTTAAATGTAGTATTGAAGACACCCATTTTTTTTTTCTCACTGGCTCAGTCCTTCTGCTCAGAATTTCTTTTTTTTTTTTCATTTATTTTTATTAGTTGGAGGCTAATTACTTTACAATATTGTAGTGGTTTTTGTCATACATTGACTTGAATTAGCCATGGATTTACATGTATTCCCCATCCCGATCCCCCCTCCCACCTCCCTCTCTACCCGCTCCCTCTGGGTCTTCCCAGTGCACCAGGCCCGAGCACTTGTCTCATGCATCCAACCTGGGCTGATGATCTGTTTCACCCTTGATAATATACAAGTTTTGATGCTGTTCTCTTGGAACACCCCACCCTCGCCTTCTCCCACAGAGTCCAAAAGTCTGTTCTGTAAATCTGTGTCTCTTTTTCTGTTTTGCATATAGGGTTATCATTACCATCTTTCTAAATTCCATATATATGTGTTATTATACTGTAATGGTCTTTATCTTTCTGGCTTACTTCACTCTGTATAATGGGCTCCAGTTTCATCCATCTCATCAGAACTGATTCAAATGAATTCTTTTTAACGGCTGAGTAATATTCCATGGTGTATATGTACCACAGCTTCCTTATCCATTCATCTGCTGATGGGCATCTAGGTTGCTTCCATGTCCTGGCTATTATAAACAGTGCTGCGATGAACATTGGGGTGCACGTGTCTCTTTCAGATCTGGTTTCCTCGGTGAAGACACCCATTTTTTTAAAAAAAATTTTCCAGGTGTCCTACATGTGCTGCTAACAGAGGATTCCCTCTGTGATGGGTGCCCCTTACAGGGTGCCTCTGAAAGCCTCCAGTCCCTCATTGAGAAGAAGGGATGTGTGTCTCCCCACAGGACTGTTGTGGGAACAATATTCTGTATGTGCATCCATGTTATGCATAATATACAAGTAGATCTTTCTGCTGTGACCTGGACCTGGGCGCCTACATTCTTGGGTCACTGCCAGAGCTTTGAGTCACCATTTTTGATGGAAGCAGTTACTTGACCACCATCAGGCTTGGCTTTCCTAAGTCACATTGAAATAGCACTCACTTCCCTCTGCTGGGAAACCCCCGAGGTCTAAAGCCCTGGGTGGTTGGGTCGCCACCAGCAAGCTTCAGCTCACCTCTCCTTATAGCCTTTCGCTCTATGATAAAAATCTCTCGCTTGATCAGACCATCTCCTCCTCCCTCCTTCCCACGCCTCTGTCTGTGTTGCTGGTTCACTCGCCTGTGCTTGGAGTCCAGTCCCGTCTCCCTGAAGCCTCCCTGGCCCACCCACCCACCAAGTGCTCCCTGATCTCTCCAGACCTCAACAGCATAGGAGAGTCCATGCAACATGACTCAGCGTCTCTTTCTACGTCACTTTTGCCCTCTGCTGTCTGTCTCATGACTGTGATCCCTTCCAGGAACAAGGCCATTGGCTCTTTGGTGTGGTCTCTGCACTGTTTGACACTGGCTTTAGCCCCCAGGAGACAGGCTGGTTGGCTGGGTCAAGGAGCCCTTTACAAGACTATCTTCTGGTGCGTCAACACAGACCAGGGGTGCCTAAGTTTGACAACCAGTCATTATAATTTCATGGTTTTGAAAATTATGAGAACCAGGTAGTGGGCATCGTCATGGTGGTGGTTAGAGTAATCAACCTTTTTATCGTTATAGCAGCTGACATTGGTTCGGCATCAGCCATGGGCTGCCCTGGTCTAAGCCTGTCCACATATGATCTCGTTTAAAGCTCACCACACCCTCCCACTCTGTATAAGAGGAAACTGAGGCTTAGAGGGGTCCATCTTTTATACATGTCACAGAGCTCTTGTGGGGAGCTGGATTTGAACCCGGAGAGCAGTATCTTTTAGGTACGATCAGGAGTTAGACTGTCCCTCCCCACAATGCTTTAACCCTTAAAACATGGAAAGGTTTTAAGATCAGACAATTGGGACAGGGATCCTATATATGTCAGGTACCCAGAAAACTTGGTAACTTGCTACTAATTGGGACAAATAGCAGGTCACCACTTCATTAAGCATTAAGAAATGATGCTTTCGAACTGTGGTGCTGGAGAAGACTCTTGAGAGTCCCTTAGACAGCAAGGAGATCAAACCAGTCAATCCTAAAGGAAACCAACCCTGAATATTCTTTGGAAGGATGGATGCTGAAGATGTAGCTCCAATACTTTGGCCACCTGATGTGAAGAGCCGACTCATTGGGAAAGACTCTGATGTTGGGAAAGACTGAAGGCAGGAGAAGGGGGCAACAGAGGATTAGATGGTTGGATGGCATCACCAACTCAATGGACATGAGTTTGAGCAAACTCTGGGAGATAGTGAAGGACAGAGAAGCCTGGCGTGCTGCAGTCCGTGGGGTCACAAAGAGTCAGACACAGCTTAGTGATGGAACAGCAACAGCAACAAAGAAATGGTAGAGGGGTTGGAAATTAAGTTTTTTGACTGCATGCCTATATGGTGTTGATGTAAGAACTTTCATCTTGTAAACTGACCTTGCTTTATTCATACCATGTTTATGATTTTCAGTTGATGTGAAAATGTTAAGAGTTAGATGAAAGTGTAGATTTGGTCCAGTTAACACTCAAGGAGTCAGAGGAAGGAGGCTTAAAGAGACCCAGGAAATTTATCCTTTGGTGCTGGCCATCCATGGGGTGCCATGTTGCACTTAAACATTGTAATACTTTTCCCTGACAAGTGCAACAGGCGTGATCAAGTAAAGGAACAGTGGAGAAGAGACATTAAAATATTGTCAATGTTCAATATGTGAAAATAAACATTTCAAAAATCAGTCTTCCAACTTTACAACTTTCAGAATGTAAGACAAATCCTCAAGGCTAAAGGCAAAGCTCAAAGCGATCAGGACTTTTAAGAAGCATGCTGTTTCACGTGGACATGGATGTGGATGTGTGTGCTTTGTGTGTTTAAAGTTCTTGTGGCGTGAAGAGCTGGGAGTGATCTGTGGGATCACTTGTAGGTCGGCAGCCAGAAGTGCTACAGCTTTTAAAATAGTTTCTGCCTCTAGCACAGTAAGTATTTTTAGAGCCTTCAGGTAACAGTGATTTAAATGAAAAAGACAACATATTTTGTGTGCCTATAACTTTACATGAATAGGAAGAAAACTGGGACAGGGAAAAAACTATGGAAAACCATGAGCATGTCTGCACAGTAGGATTTGGTTTCTTGATGTGTAATGTTTCATCATGACATTCTGATAGGCAGTACACATTTGATTCTTGAGCTCTTTTTTGGCCAACATCCTATATCTGTATCTCAATGCATACCTCCTATCTAAGCCAAGAAACCGTCTAAATAAATCTCTAATGGACCTAATGAATAGAAAAGGCTGGAGTCTTTGTAAGATAATATTTATATAACAGAGCCTCCCAAAGTTGCTATTTGGTTGTTCACTTGCTCAGTCGTGTTCAACTCCCTGTGACCCCATGAACTTCAGCATATCAGGCTTCCCTGTCCTTCACTATCTCCCGGAGTTTGCTCACACTTGTGTCCATTGAGTTGGTGATGCCATCCAACCACCTCATCCTCTGTCACCCCCTTCTCCTCCTGTCTTCAATCTTTCCCAGCATCAGGGTCATTCCCAGTGAGTCAGCTTTTCACATCAGGTGGCCAAAGTATACAAGCTTAAGCTTCAGCATCAGCCCTTCCAATGAATATTCAGGGGTGATTTTCTTTAAGATTGAGACTCATTAGTCTCCTATTTGGGGCACAATGCAAAAAAATCAAAAATATCTGCTGTCTCCTGGGCTCAATGTAACATTTTTTTTTCAATGTTGTAACATTTTAAAGCAGCTAATTTAACTTGAGTACACAGTTCAAATGAAAGAAGTCACAGGACGAAAATGCAGAGCTGAAATACATGTCTTCGGTGTCCTTGTAAGTCTGATAAGGTGCCATGCTCTCCTAACCTTCTGTAGAACAGTGAGTGAGGGGCCGATTGCAGAAAACTAAATTATACATAAAGTCATTAAGCCTCCACCTTCACTTCTGATTGAGGGATTGTTGGAGGAGTCGGTGAGAGCAGAGCCAAATGAAAAAATAAATAAATGAAAGACCTGATCACATTATGCATTTCAGTGGAAAGGTAATTGCTTATAAATTCATTTGAAGTTCTTGGGTACGTGCAAAATCATAGCTGCTAGAAATAAGAAAGGAACCGTGGGACATAGAATCCTTGTGAACTCTTCATGTAACCCTCAGACACGGTGGGCCCGAAAGTCAGAAGTGGGTTCCCAGTGATGTTGGAGTCTATATGTCCTGAATAGCCCCAAACTCTCCTACAGATTGAAATGGTCACTCTTTCTTACTCTGGTTTTCCACCCAGAGATGTGCTTCTGTAGATAGCACCATTTATTTCTCTTTTTTTATTGAAGTATAGTTGATTTACAATGTTGTATTTCTTCCCTGGTGGGCTCAGGCAGTAAAGAATCTTCCTGCAGTGTAGGAGACTCAGATTTGATCCCTGGGTCAGGAAGATCCCCTGGAGAAGGGAATGGCTACCCACTCCAGTATTCTTGCCTGGAGACTTCTATGGACAGAGGAGCCTGGTGGGCTACAGTCCATGGGGTCGCAAAGAGTCAGACACAACTGAGCAACTAACATATTTTTTTTTTTCAGATTCCTTTCCATTATGGGTTATTACAAGATATTGAGTAGAGTTTCCTGTGCTGTACCATAGGTCCTTGTTGGTTATCTATTTTATATATAGTAATGTGTGTACCTTAGTCACAAACTTGTGATTTATCCCTCCCTGCCTCCTCTGCTGTCCTCTTTGGCAACCATAAGCTTGTTTTCTATGTCTGAGTCACTCACTGTTTTGTAAATCATTTCATTTGTGTCATATTTTAGATTTCACATATAAGTGATATCATACAGTTTTTGTCTTTCTCTGGCTTACTTCTCTTAGTAAGATCATGTCTAGGTCTATCCATGTCCATTTACTTCTTTTCCAAAGCATTTTTGTAACTGCTGCTTTGGAAGCATGTCTGAATAGACAGACTCTTTAGGAAGGTTATGAAATCTCCTCTTCCAAGATCACATATCCTGGAAGATGTTCTCATCTGTCAAAGCTGATCTAAATGTGAACATTTTGAAAGGATGACGTGCAGTAATGACATCTGTTGAAGTTACCGTCCACTGCCAGGAATATGAAATGTGAAGGTCACTTATGTGTCAGCCTTTGTAGCTTGGGCCCTTGTAGCTCACAGAGCCGGAGAAAGCAGGAAGACCCTTGATTAACAGCGAGGACTCTGCAGATGACTGCTGCCTCTTCAGCAGCCCAGTTTAGTTCTTACTTAATTCTGGCTGCCAGGGTTGCCCACCCTGTGTCACTGCAGATCATGCCCCAGCCGAGGAGTGGAGCGACAGCCATGGTAAGCCCATGGACCGCCTTTCCTGTCTGTTTTGCTTCTAAGCTTCCTTGTTCCTTTCTCGGCCTTTCCCGGGCTCTTGCACCTCCTGGCAAGTCCACAAAGGTTTCCTTCCATCCACCGTCTTCCTTTAGAAGACAGTGTTCTCCTTGCTCTCTCCTCCGCAGCCTACAGTGGGATGCGTGTTGCAGGGGTTGCCTCCTTGACCCCATGGCATCTGAGTGTGATTCTTCCCGGGAGGACAGACGATGCTCCCTCCAGGGCCGAGGTCACAACCCCTTGTGCTGCAGACACACAGCTGCCGGCGCCCCCAGGGGACCGAGCGGACAGGATGCAGCCACTCTGCCTTGTTGAGGGAGCTCAACTGAGCCAGGGACTGAGGGTCAACATCTTCTGTTCCCTCAGCTTTATCTGCAGCATCCTTCTTTCCCTAGAAAGGATGCAGATCACAGACAGTAACCCTGGGGAAGGGGGCCACCTCCCAGTTCATTCAGGGGCAGAGAAGGAAGCAGGGAAGGGAGGCCCCTGAGTTGCCCTGGAGAGCTTTGTGGGGTCCACATATGCCCTTACAAACGCCTCCCAGCCTACGTGCTGACACCAACTCTGCAATGTCAACTTTTCAACACTCATTACTGTTCATTTTAGTCACTGAATTATCTGACATTACAGACTCCTGCAATGATTTCAATCCAATAAAAGTCATTTTGGTTGGGGGGCGGTGGGTACCTGAGGTTTGGTGACCAGTTTTTAGACGTCACATCAAAAGCAACGATCCATAAAAGAAATACAATCAAGAGAATGGACTTCATTAAAATTAAAAATGTTTGCTCTAGAAGATGATGTGAAGAGGATAAAGAGACAAGCTCTAGTCTGAGAAAAAGTATTTGCAACCCACATATTTGACAAGGGACTTGTATCTGAGAAAATAGAAAGGGCTTTGAGACTCAACAGTAAAAAAGCAAATAATCCAACTAGAAAATAGAAGACACTTCACCAGAGAGGATAATGGAGGGCAAATAAACACATGAAAAGAGACCATGATCAGCCATTAACAAAATGCAAATTACATCACGAAGAGAGGTCACTGCACACAGATTACAACAACTGAAATGAAAAATAGGGACAACACCAAATGCTGGTTAGAATTCAGTCGTAAATTGCCAGAGAATATAAAACGGGACAGCCTTGCCTGAAAATAGTTTGACAGTTTCTTTAAAAATTAAACACACATTTACCATACAACCCAGCAGTCCCATTCTGGGCGTTCATTCCAGACAAATCAAAACTTAAACTTCTTCCATAAAATGGCACCTACATTGGTCCAGCTTCTGTTTCCTGGTTTTGATATTACACTGAAGTTATGTGATAACCATTGGTCACCCCTGGGAAAATTAAAGGGTACGCAGGGCCTCTCTGAGCTAGTTTTATAGCTCCCTGTGAACCTAGAATTATTTCAAGATAAAAAAACGTTTTTTAAAAAGTTTTTTTTTTTTGTACAGTTTAAAATTCAAAGTTATTGGTTACTAACATAATTATTCCTGAGCTTACTGGTGATGGTAATAATCAGGTTGACTTTCATGAATATACCGAAATCTCTTCCTTGAATGAAAGTTAAAGCTATAAGAAGAAAAGGAATGAAGGAGTCGTATCTATAAGGAGGAGACATCTATGAGATGTTTTAGATAGATAACATATGTGTTATTATGCATAATAATAGAGCATTAATGTCATGGATAATAATATCTATGAGATATTAGGGACTTTTCTAGGGGTCCACTGGTTAAGACTTTGCCTTCCAGTGCAGGAGATGAAAGTTCAATACCCGGTCAGGGAGCTACGGTCCCACGTGCCTCACAGCCAAAAAACCAACACGTAAAACAGAAGCAATACGGTAACAGATTCAATAAGACTTAAAATAATAATAATGTCTATGAGACATTATGGGTAAAGCACCTAGAAAAGTATTTAGAGCTTAATTAATATAATAACAATGTCATCTATTATCTGTTGTTCTTAATTAATATTGAGAGTTTCTTGTGATTTCACTAAAAGAACTGTTATGTAATCAAAATATTTTGAGCCAAAGTTCTTTTTCCTTACTACACTTCTTTTTGGCAAAAATTCAACTTCCCTTTCAGAAATCTTCTTGGCTGCAACACCAGTGTCTGCCTGTTATGTGAAAGTTAGTTCTGTCTTGTGATGGAGATGGTAATATAGGTCCTCTGAGGGCGTTAGATCTTTGCTGTCTGCATTTCAAAATTGACTCTTGCATTTACTTTACTTTCACCTCTCTTGCCTTTTCTAAAATGTTTGGAGGCATTACTTCTGATAGCATGAAGCATCCCATTTTTAGTTTAATCCCAAACCTTGTAGTTCTAAATAAAAAATGGAACTATGTGCCCCCAAGGCTTTAATCTAATATCTGATTCCTTGAATTAGGGCCAACTCGTCATATCTTAAAGCATCAGCAGATTCCAAATACACTTTTGGCTACTTCCTTTTAGCATCTGACCTTGGTTCACTTAAACTAATTCTTGTCCTTTCAGCAGATTATGGTCCTAAAAAAAAAAAAAATTACACTGTAGAACACTGATGGAGTTTTTAAAATGCTAAGTACAATGCCCTCCATGTAAGCAGTGCCTCTTCAGTAGTACTCCCTTGCTTTTATAATTGAAGTATAATTGATTTACAGGGTTGTGTTAGCTTTGGTGTATAGCAAAGTGATTCATATACTTACATAATCCTTTTCATATTCTTTTTTCATTATGGTTTATCACAGGATGTTGAACATACTGGGTCAGTAGCACTCTCTTATTTAATCATGATAGTAATTTATTTAAATTTATTTAATTCTAAATAAAATTTAGAATTTATTATTTATTATAAATTATTTATTAATTTATTTAAATCTAAACAAAAGCATACAATTTAAGAAAAAAATTTAAGAACCAAGCTTCAAAAATATTAAATTCATATACCCTTGTAATGTATGAATCTTCTGATTTATAAGTGTTACAGAACACTGCCTACCTGCCAGGATGCAGAGAGAGGCTCAGCTCTACCATGTGGGGCACCTGGGTCAAGAAAGAGACAGACCTTCATGCTCTAATCCCCTGTACGTGAATGCATTATACTGATGACATGACAGTTGTGTGTGTGTGTGCACGCATGCTCAGCTGCTGTTCTGTGTCCAACTCTTTGAGACCCCATGGACTGTAGCCCACTAGGCTCCACTGTTGTATGGCTGGCACTTAATGTGTAAAGGCTCCTTTGTGTTCTTGTCACTGACCTCCATTGGTCTGAATACTGAAAGCAATTCTGTTAAGTAATTTAAATTATTAGAGTATTCCAATTAGATAAATTAAAAAGCAAGTTCAGGAACTGGCCTGTGGCCTCATGCTCAAGAATCCGTCAGACCTGGGGTTTCAACACCATCCTTTGAGTCCTGGATCCCAGGCTCTATCTTCTCCCGCACCCTGTGTTGGGAGCCAAGATTGAGGATGAATTTGGAGATCCCCGTGCCCTAACCACAGTGTGAGATGCAAATGACAGATGATGTGCCTGGTGGCTTTGAGGAGGTCCACTCACGATGAATAATCAGGCTGAGATACAGGGTGAGGAAGTGGTTGCCTGTCCAGCTGATTCTTTCGCTCCTTCAGTTCCTCTGTGACCTAGGTTTGGGGCTAGTGCGTCTCTCTCACCTGAGGAAGCAGAGACCTCAGGCTCAGAACGTGGCCCAGAGCACTGCCAGGCGAGACTGATAGCTCTGCTGTGGTTTCTTTGCCTTTCTTTTTTCTGTTATCCATACCTGTGGTGTATGTTTTGACTTTCCATTTACTGAAGTGATACGAAATCTCATTTCCAAATAAACATATTTATGAACAATGTGTTAGTCGCTGAGTCATGTCTGACTCTTTGCGACCCTACGGGCTGTAGCTCACCGGGCATCTCTGTCCATGGGATTCTCCAGGCAAGAATACTGGAGTGGGTTGCCATGCCCTCCCTCAGGGGATCTTCCCAGTCCAGGGACTGAACCTAGGTCTCCTGCATTGCAGGCAGATTCTTTACCACTGAGCCTCCAGGGGAGCCCATATTTAAATATATGCTTCTTTAACTAAATAGATTAGAGGGAAGAGGTGAGGAGACAGGGGAGATAGTGAAGTGGGGACACACAGACCAAGACGGGACCAGCTTATGGAACAACATTGGCTGCTGGGTCATCCTCACGAACCTTTGGGATCCTTGTTTCATCCTGCCCTCCACCTTCCTGCAGCTCCCCAAATCCAGAGCATCTTCAGAACATGATAACAGTCTGTAGGGAGCACATTCAAATGAGTGAAGCATCCCACCCCAAGGTCAGTGGTAAGGTGGTCATAGCCAGTGATGTTTGATCTGCTTTAAGATGAGTTAGTTCTTTCAGGATCCCCTTTCTCTGGAGGGCTGGTCAGCATGTAAATTCCGCCAAGACTCCCACCCTGCCTGGTTGCAGGCTCGCTGTTTTCACTTCGTTTCTAATCTCCCCCTCACACCCAGAGTCTAAGGCTCAGAGCCAAGTCTTTCATCACAAGAAGTCTCCAAATGTCTAGGATGATGGTGTCACCAACTTTCTTTTTTTTTAATTAATTTTTATTGGAGTATAGTGGTTTTATAATGTTGTGTTAGCTTCTGCCATCCAGCACAGTGAATCATTTATGTGTATACACATGTCCCCTCCTTTTTGGTTTTCCTTCCCCTTTAGGTCACCGTGGAGCATCAAGTAAGATTCCCCGTGCTGTGCAGTAGGTTCTCATTGGTTACCTAGTTTATACACGGTATCAATAGTATGTATATGTCAATTCCAGTCTCCTAATTCCTCTCACGCTCTTCAGCCCTGCGTAACCATGAGTTTGTTCTCTACATTTGTGACTCTGTTTCTGCTTTGCAAATAAGGTCATCTGCACCATTTTTCTAGATTCCACATATAAGCCATTTTATACAATATTACAGTATTTGTTTTTCTCTTCCTGATTTACTTCACTCTGTATGACAATCTTTTGGTCCATCCACATCTCATTTCATTCCTTTTTATGACTGAGTAATATTCCCGTGTGTGTGTGTGTGTGTGTGTGTGTGTGTGTGTGTGTGTGTATAGATCACATCTTCTTTATCCATTCTACTGTTGATGAACATTTAGGTTGTTTCTGTGTCCTAGCTACTGTAAATAATACTGCAGTAAACATTGGGGTACATTTCAGATTATGGTTTTCTCCGGACATATGCCCAGGAATGGAATTGCTGAGTTATGTGGTAGCTCTATTTTTAGTTTTGTAAGGACCCTCCACACCCAACTTTCAATAACAAACAACACTTGGCCAAACATCAGTCAGTAAAGGAAAGCAGCTATGACTCCCATTTCAAAATAGATTATAATTTTCACTAAAAATATTTGCTTCTAAAATAATTTGGACTTTCTGACAGAATACATTGAGATGTAATTATTCTCCACTGCCTCGATTTCCAAGTTTCTAAAATAATCCTCCCTTCTAAATTTTTACCGTGAATCTCCATGTCTCGGGTTCTGCAGGAAGAGCCTAGGAATGGTGCTGATAGGTTTTCTAAATGAATAGATGTCAAAAAGAGAGTCAGAAACCTCTCATTAAAATTCCCTTTTCTGCTACACTTGTTCATTCTTAAGCCTGTCATGTCTAAAAAAGTATCCTTAGATTTTCCATCACATTTGATGGAGCTTCTGTGCTGTGATTCTTGAGGTGAGGACAGTTTAAAATTCACAGCCCTCCGAGAAACACCTTGGAAAAGATGTTTGTTAACAGACGGGAAAGATGAAACAATAATCACCCCACTTCTAAATGCTATACAGAATCCGTGGAGGGAAGATGGATGGAGAAGAATGAAAAGGATATTATCAGGGAGACAGTACCAAAAACGGCTGCAAAGTCAGTAAGGATAGATTGTCATGGAAGTTTGGAGATCTGATGTTAGAACGAGAACAGTAACTGCTAGCGCTGACTGAGCACTTCCTGTTTCCTGGTGCATTGCACATGTGGAGCCTTGAGTCCTTAAGACCACCCTGTTCAGCAGGGAGACTTGCTAGGTTTTCAAATAGGGCAGAGGCAGGTACCCACATGCTTTTGTGAAAGCTCACCCAGGAGAAGGGTATAAACCAGAAAGCAGTGGAGTGACCAGGTAGGACGCTACTGCAGTGATGCAGGCCAGAGGTGTGTGGAAGTCAGATTTTCTGGCTGGTCCTGGAAAGGAGCAGCTCACTTTCTGCAGAAGCATCCATTTGTTCTCTAGACATTTCAGGGATTCCTTTTTCCAGAAGGATGCTTGCTCATCTCTAAAGATGTGGCACCATTAGCACAGGCTTACTGACAAATCACTCTTCCAAGGCAGGTACAGAGGTGGAGGAAATTACAGTCCTTGAGTGGTATTATCATCTTAGACCCCAGCAGTATCTGCATCTGAGGGGAAATTAAAACTGCTATCTCTCTTGAGAGATGCTGGCAATCTCCAAGGAAGACTCAAACCCACAGTGACTTAGGAAGTCTGCAAGGCAACTGCTTCAGGCACTCTCCCCTACCTGGAAAGCAGAGCAGTCCACCTTTTGGTGTGAGCTGTGACGAGCCGCTCGTTGGCATCACAATTTTGACACCCCATGCGCCAGGATAATACAATGCGGACAGGCCAGGTCCAAGTTCCAGAACCTTTGCAAAACTGCTTGATCTCATGATGTCCACCATGATCAGAGATAGGCAGTGCTGCAATCAAGAAAGGAAATTCTGACCAAGTTCTTTGTAGTGACTATGAACAGTGCTCTAAATCCCTGCAGTGCAGGCCTGCCCCACCCCCCGGGGGGCAGGGGCACAAGAGGCAACAGAGGCCCTGTCAGGACCATCGATGAGAATGAGTCTGCAGATGCAGCCTTTGACCTTCAAACTGAGGGATGGCCTCCTCGTGATGGCCCTTGAGAGCCCCCTTCAGGGACCAGAGCCAGGGTACCAGAGATTCTCTGAGACTCTGAACTGCCTCTGCAGCATCAGTAGGACACAACATCCTCACGTGGCCGAAAGTGGGGTCTGGCTGCTTTCCCCTTGGAAGCCAGTAAAGAGGCCAGGTTGGTGGAAAGAAAAGTTGGCTTTCTTTCGGAAGACAGCAACCTGAGAGGATGGACTCCTGTCCAAAGACCAACTCTCCCCCACTGACAACAGTGGGCTAGAGCTTTTATAGATGGGGGAAAGGGCTCCATGCAGAAATAGCACAGTCAACTCTGTCATCTTGAAATTGGTCATCAGTGGTCTGACCTACATCATCTTGATTGCTTTAGGGACAGTTAGTATTTAGTTCCAAGGACTGTTTGTTCCCATTTCCTGAAGCCAGTTCTCAGAATGGTGGCAGATTATGTCATGGTTACAGTCTGGTCATCATGAGATTAACTTCTTCCACCTGGTGGGGTTTCAGTATTACTAGACAGCTCAAAGGATATGGCTCAGAATATTATCTATCGCCCTGAGAAGGCACTAAAGGTCTTTGCATTTGCTTGGTGACTAAACTACTATTTCTGAGTCTTGTTGAATTGCTTTCCTTTGTTTCTGCATTTTCCCACTTCTCTGATTAAACTTTCTTTGGCTAAAGTTTTTCTACACACAAAATGCAGGTGGAGGACACGATGGGGAAGGACCATAGAAGCCTGCTCCATCTCACTCACGTGTGTGGGACAGGGGTGTCCAGGCCTTAGAAGGCTGCCCAGATGGGAGGGATTGCTGGGCCCTGCTGAGCACCAGGAATCTTGTCACTAAGCTTCTTCCAGGGAACAAAGAAGAGGAATGAATGCCAGGAAGAGAATGAATATCCCTGAACAGCTGCCCTCTGCCTCTTAAAGTTAATGCTCAGCTGAAACCCCAAATACATCAAAATAGCCCCCTTTTATGTATATATATTTTATTATTAAGGTACATCTGATATACAATATTATGTAAGTTTCAGGTATAAACATAGTGACTCAGTTTTCAAAGGTTATATTCCATTTATAATTATTATAAAATATTGACTATATTCCCTGTGTTAAACAATACATCCTTGTAACTTATTTATTTTATACCTAGTAGTTTGCACCTCTTAATCCTCTACCTCATCTTGTCTTCTTTTCCCTCTTCCCACTGTAACCACTATTTCTGTGAGTCTGTTTCTCTTTTGCTGTATTCACTGGTTTGGTTTTTCCACATGTAAATGATATCATACAGTATTTGTCTTTCTCTGATTGACTCATTTCACTCAGCATAATGCCCTCCAAGTCCACCCATGTTGTTGCAAATGGCAAAATTTTATCTTTTTTATATGTCTGAGCAGTGTTCCATTGTAATACATATGACATCTTCTTTGTCCGTTCATCTGTTGATGGACACAGGTTTTTACATGTCTTGCCTACTGTAAATAATGTGGCTATGAACTTGGGGGTGCACATATTGTTTAAAACTGGTGTTTTAATTTTTTTTATACATACCCAGGAGTGGAATTGCTGGGTCTTATGGTAGTTCTCTTTTTAGTTTTTTGAGAAAAAACCTCCATCCTCTTTCCACAGTGACTGCTCCAACTTACATTCCCACCAACAGTGTACAAGTGCACACTGTTGGTAAGAATGTAAGTACTCCACAACCTCTATGTTTGATATTTCTGTTCTTTTTGATGATGCCCATTCTGACAGGTGTGAGGTTGATATCTCATTGTAGTTTTAATTTGCGTTTATCTGATGATTAGCGATGTTGAGCATCTTTTCATGTGCCTGTTGGCCATCTGTATGTCTTCCTTGGAAAAATGTCTGTTCAGATTTTCTGCCCATTTTTAAATCAGGTTGTTTGTTTTTTTGATGCTGAGCTATATGCGCTGTTTATATATTTGCATATTAACCCTTATCAGTCACATCATTTGCAAATACCTTCTCCCGTTCTGTATGTTGTCTTTTCATTTTGTTGATGGTTTCCTTTGCTGTGAACAAGCTTTTAAGTTTAATTAGTTCCCATTTATTTTTGTTTCTATTTCCTTTGCTTTAGGAGAAAGATCCAAATAAATGTTGCTACAATTTATGTCAAAGAAAGTCCTGCCTAAGTCTTCTTCTCGGAGCGTTATGGTTTCCAGTCTCATATTTCAGTCTGTAATGCATTTTTACAAAATGGCCCCTTTTTAAAGCCATCTTACTGTGCCTCAGTCTCTGTAATTCTGAAGGACATTGGCCATGCCTGTGGAATGTTTAGCGACAACCCAGGCTTCAAAGTGACTGTTTTCACCTCTTTTTCTCCATCACTCAACTGAAGAGTATTTTTTCCTCTCTGCCCACTTTATCAGTAGTTTTCAGATTTTTTTCCTGCTTCAGTTCACTTGAGGAATATGTCATATCATTAGCAGGAACTTAGTACTTCAGTGGTTCTCAAGGTGGAAAGAAAGAGGGTTTTGAAATTGGGCAAGCTGACTGCAAAGCAGGTAGATCGAGGGTCCCTCCCAGGTACACATGGTTTCCCATGCCCGGAAAACCACTGTGCAGACAGTAACAGGGCTGCGTGTCATCCAACAAGCGTGTTCCATTGCTGAATCGTGTCTGACTCTTTGTGACTGCATGGACTGCAGCACGCCAGGCTTCCCTGTCCTTCACTATCTCGTGGAATTTGCTCAACTCATATCCATTGAGTCGGTGATACCATCCAGCCATTTCATCTTCTGTCATCCCCTTGTCCAACAAGCTTATTCCACAAAAAATGGGAAACAGAAATGCCTCACAGCTTATGACCCTCAGCTGGATGGCTTCAGAAAGCTGCACACACAATGCAATGTGGCCAACTCGGTGACCAAGTGTCAGGGACAGAGTCCAGAGCCAACAGCCCTCAGTCCAGGCTTCTCCGCTGCCTGATCTCAGACAAGCCACTTCACACCTTTTGATCCTAAATTCCCTTCTTGGTACAGTAGAAATAAAAACACTCACCTGGTAGAGCTTCAAAGATCCCATAAGCATATAAATTATTCATATATGACATTGCTGTAAAAAGTCACTCATTCAGAGCAATATCCAACAGAATAAAAAGCATTTTTAAACTCAGTCAAATGTCAGGGGTAGTGTTTCTGGGCACTGAAACATCACATAACTTTTTTAGGCTGCAAACCTCAATTCCATTTTCACATGAAATAGAGATGTTAGAGACAGGAAGGCCATAGAGCAACCATTGAGAAGGTCATCACCCCCTGAATCTCACAAAATGGAAAAATTCTACAAAAATGGAGTTGAATTAAATTGCAAGAAAATATGGCCATTTGAAGTCCTGAGATTAATTAGCAACTTTTGTTAAGATATCAAAATGTTGACATTTAGGTTTCAATTTGTTTAGAAATAACAGTACATGAACTAGACAGCATATTAAAAAGCAGAGACATCACTTTGCCAACAAAGGTCCATATAGTCAAAACTATAGTTTTTCCATACATCGTGTACGGATATGAGAGTTGGATCATAAAGAAGAATGAGTGCCGAAGAATCAATGCTTTCAAATTGTGGTGCCAGAGAAAATTCTTGAGAGTCCCTTGGACTGCAAGGAGATCAAACCAGTTAATCCTAAAGGAAATCACGCCTGAATATTCATTGGTAAGACTGATGCTGAAGCTGAAACTCCAATACTTTGGCTACCTGATACAAAGAGCTGACTTATTGAAAAAGACCCTGATGCTGGTAAAGATTGAGGGCAGGAGAAGGGGACAGTAGAGGATGAGATGGTTAGATAGCATCACCAACTCAGTAGACATGAATTTGACCAAACTCCAGGAGATAGTGATGGCAACCCGCTCCAGTACTCTTGCCTGGAGAATCCCATGGACAGAGGAGCCTGATGGGCTACAGTCCGTGGGGTGGCAGGAAGTCAGACACAACTGAGCAACTAAGCATGCATGCATGCCAGGAGATGGTGGAGGACAGAGGAGCCTGGCATGCTGCAGTCCATGGGATTGCAAGGAGTCAGGCATGACTTAGTGAGTGAACAAGAACAACAACAGAACTTGAGCCAAGATTCTGGTTCCTCCCAGTCCTTACCTCTCTTGAGCTTCACACAGTCACTTTGGCTGCCTCCGTCCAGGACATTGATGATGACAGTAACAGGTGACCACTGCTGTCTCTGGCCCCGAACTCCCGGGCCACCTTCCCATCGGCACTCCACTCTGCGGCCTGTCCAGCAACCATAATTGTGTCTTCAGTTGCTTTAAAGCAGTAACAATAAATAGTTTATATGGACCAAGTAAAAAGCAACACTTGGAAGAACCCAAAATGTAGTATGGACAGAAAACAAAGAAACTTCAGAGACTTGGCACACACCATTGAGTGCATCTTCCTTCTTTGAGCATGATGATCTTAGTCATTTTATGTGCCCAGTTCTGTTCATATGAGAAAGGGAGGTAAAATTCGATTTCAGAAGCTTAAAAAAAAAAAAAAAAAAACTCGATTCCACACTACCTGAGAATATACCGTGCATTATGTACAGCCCTGACCTGCATCCTATTCTTCCAGGCAGCTTTTCTATTCATTAGGGTTTTTTCTTCTCCTTTTTTGTATCTGGCATTTTTAACAGACTGCAGCATTTTGGAGTCACGTTCTGTTGAGGTGGGCAACTGAGATGTACCATTATATCCTGCGGAAAGTGACAGTGGGATGAGAGGTGGGGAGGAAGTTACTGAATCGCAAAAATGTGTTTCCTATTCAGACACTAACGGCTGTGTGAGAGATGTCCCCTGTCCTTCTGCTCTGTGCCCGGGGACCGGGTGGCATCTTCGTGTGGAGTCATTGGTATTCGCTGAAGCTTGCCTGCCTTCATTTTTATTGTTTCTGAGACTTATTACTCTTTCAGAGTGTTCCCCAGTTTGCTGCCTCTTCTCAGTATATATGAGCCAAGGTAGTCAGAGGAAACACTTTAATTACATTTTAAGTAGAGTCAGAGCCTAAGTCTATTTATGAAAATTCTAACAGACGGTACAGCTAGGCCATTAACTTAAATCCCCAAAATAACATAAAGTGTTTTTTTAAATAATAAAAAGTCCATAGTTGGTGCATTGAATTGTATCTGCATATTAAAAATAGGCCCTGAACATTAAATATTGCCTAACTGCGCATATTGCATTTAAAAAGCCCTGCTGTGAAAAGCACCCTGGGACCTGGACCGTCGAGGTGTCTCCCAAGCTGGTCTTTATGCGGCTGCTCCGAGGACAGGGCCTCATCAGCAGTTAACGATGCTCTCGCATTGCCTTCGCTATGTCTCACTGGGCCTCTTTTTTAAAGATGCTCCTGTGCTTTGGTTAAATTGGATTTTAACCACAACCTGCTCATAACTTTAGTCAAGCAAAGACTGGAGAGATTAAGGAGGATTTGAAGGTTGTACTTAAATGTAAACTTCAGGGTGGGCAAGCTGAATATTGCCCCCAGAATTCCTGTGCTCAGGAATCCTCGTGTTTCTTCAAGAACCCAAGCTGTCTCTTTCTCAGCCACTGCAGGATTCAAAACCTGGTTAGCTTTCCTTCCAGTAAATGTGAGAGAAGCAGCTCTTCTCTAGAGCCTCATAAACAATGTGATTTCTTCCTTCTCAGGAAGACTGGTTCCAAGTAGGATTCTTCTGAAAGCATTCAGTGATTCAATTGATGTAGCTTTATTGGAACACATACAACTTTTGACCTCCTTGCAGATAAAAGAGATAGCCAAAGAACCTTTTGTTCTTACCCTCAAGAAAAATGCCCAGCAGAAAATTGTCTAAAATGTGTGTCGATTTGCTTCATTTATTAAAAGATATTTAGAAGCCAAAAGGGCTGTGAAATAGGACATAGTAGAATGATTGTGTAGCAAAATTACTTAATTTTCCTTGGGCGCATTTCACTAGTGGGTTTATTAGCAGCTATCTGTCCAACTCATGGTCTGCAAAAAAAAAAAAAAAAAAGGTGGTATGTCATAGGGTAGTCAGAGAAGGCTCGGTGCCCCAGGAAGACAAAGCCTGGAAGAAGAGCCATGTCTGCCTCTGGAGTCTCAGATCTGTGCTGGGCCTCTCTGGGGGCCAGACAGGAAACTGTGTTCCATGTCCCTGATGACCTGCATTTCTGCCCTTGTTACTATTTTGCTTAGACTTCCCAAGACAGGAAGGCAGCCAGGGACTCACTCTGTCAAAGACCCATCATCATGTCTGTCACAGCTTCTCTGAATGCCAAGTGGCTCTAGAGCTATAGCCAAAGTTTTGTTTTCTAAGTAGAAATTTAAACAGCTGACTTTCATCCTACTGCAGGAATAAGAGGGAATCCAGTCTAAGGTAAATATTTTCTCAACTATTTTGAAAATGTATGCTAATGGAAAGCCATGACATTTACAAGTGGGTCCATCTTAGAAATTTTTACAATGGTAATCTCCATAACAAAAAGAGACAAAGCCAAGTTATCAATCTAGAAAGTCCTTTTTTCCTCTCTGAGTTCCCCATTAGGTATATTACTGATGTTACAAGCCAAAGACAAGAACACATGGTTTTCATCATGAGTGTATTCTAGGGGAGATCGGCTGTGTAATTGGAAGCAAAACTGTGCCAGAATATGCTAGACCTGGTCAGCAAATCCACGAGTTAGGAGACCATGGGTGGCACCAGCCATCTGATCGTTTCCTTGAAGCAGCTTTTTGTTTTGCTTTGTTTTGCTTTTGTTTAAAGAAAATACATCTTGCCACTTAAACTTATTCATATTATTCCTGGATAGGAAGCTGGGAGGTTCATGGCAAGAACTCCCACTTCTGCTGTCTCACTCCTACTGTCCCTTCCCTGTGACAATCACATTATACCTGGAGTTAAGAAAATTTCCTGTTTGGGGGAAGCAATCCAACATCTCTTATATTCTCTTGTTGTAAACCTTCATTTAGAGACAAGGAGATATGACCTAGATTGGAAAGCAGTCCTTGGCCATGTGTGGATTTAGCTGTTATCCCCTCCAAAGTCCTCATTGGGAGGGGCACCCAGGAAGAGCCATGGGTTTTTTTTTTTTAATTTATTTTTTCAGTGGGTTTTGTCATACACCGACATGAATCAGCAATAGATCTACACGCACTCCCCATCCCGATCCCCCCTCCCACCTCCCTCTCCACCCGACTCCTCTGGGTCTTCCCAGTGCACCAGGCTCGAGCACTTGTCTCATGCATCCCACCTGGGCTGGTGACCTGTTTCACCATAGATAATATACATGCTGTTCTTTTGCAACATCCCACCCTCACCTTCTCCCACAGAGTTCAAAAGTCTGTTCTGTACTTCTGTGTCTCTTTTTCTGTTTTGCATATAGGGTTGTCGTTACCATCTTTCTAAATTCCATATATATGTGTTAGTATGCTGTAATGTTCTTTATCTTTCTGGCTTACTTCACTCTGTATAATGGGCTCCAGTTTCATCCATCTCATTAGAACTGGTTCAAATGAATTCTTTTTAACGGCTGAGTAATATTCCATGGTGTATATGTACCACAGCTTCCTTATCCATTCATCTGCTGATGGGCATCTAGGTTGCTTCCATGTCCTGGCTATTATAAACAGTGCTGCGATGAACATTGGGGTGCACGTGTCTCTTTCAGATCTGGTTTCCTCAGTGTGTATGCCCA